>NW_027040354.1:60000-152500 GCF_034236695.1 Oncorhynchus nerka
TTCTCTCTCTCTCTCTCGTACTCATATTCTCTCTCTCTCTCGTACTCATATTCTCTCTCTCTCTCGTACTCATATTCTCTCTCTCTCTCTCTCTCTTGTACTCATCTATTCTCTCTCTCTCGTACTCATATTCTCTCTCTCTCTCTCTCTCTCGTACTCATATTCTCTCTCTCTCGTACTCATATTCTCTCTCTCTCTCTCTCGTACTCATATTCTCTCTCTCTCTCGTACTCATATTCTCTCTCTCTCTCTCGTACTCATATTCTCTCTCTCTCACGTACTCATATTCTCTCTCTCTCTCTCTCTCTTGTACTCATCTATTCTCTCTCACGTACTCATATTCTCTCTCTCTCTCGTACTCATATATTCTCTCTCTCTCACGTACTCATATTCTCTCTCTCTCTCGTACTCATATTCTCTCTCTCACGTACTCATATATTCTCTCTCTCTCTCACGTACTCATATTCTCTCTCTCTCACGTACTCATATTCTCTCTCTCTCTCTCGTACTCATATTCTCTCTCACGTACTCATATTCTCTCTCTCTCACGTACTCATATTCTCTCTCTCTCTCACGTACTCATATTCTCTCTCTCTCTCTCTCTCACGTACTCATATTCTCTCTCTCTCGTACTCATATTCTCTCTCTCTCTCTCTCTCGTACTCATATTCTCTCTCTCACGTACTCATATTCTCTCTCTCTCTCGTACTCATATTCTCTCTCTCTCTCTCGTACTCATATTCTCTCTCTCTCACATACTCATATTCTCTCTCTCACATACTCATATTCTCTCTCTCGTACTCATATTCTCTCTCTCTCACGTACTCATATTCTCTCTCTTGTACTCATCTATTCTCTCTCTCTCGTACTCATATTCTCTCTCTCTCTCGTACTCTCTCGTATCTATTCTCTCTCTCACGTACTCATATTCTCTCTCTCTCTCTCTCTCTCTTGTACTCATCTATTCTCTCTCTCACGTACTCATATTCTCTCTCTCTCTCTCTCTCTCTCTCTACTCATATTCTCTCTCTCTCTCTCTCTCTCGTACTCATATTCTCTCTCTCTCTCTCGTACTCATATTCTCTCTCTCTCACGTACTCATATTCTCTCTCTCTCTCTCTCTCTCTTGTACTCATCTATTCTCTCTCTCTCGTACTCATATTCTCTCTCTCTCTCTCTCGTACTCATATTCTCTCTCTCACATACTCATATTCTCTCTCTCTCGTACTCATATTCTCTCTCTCACGTACTCATATATTCTCTCTCTCTCTCACGTACTCATATTCTCTCTCTCTCACGTACTCATATTCTCTCTCTCTCTCACGTACTCATATTCTCTCTCACGTACTCATATTCTCTCTCTCTCACGTACTCATATTCTCTCTCTCTCTCGTACTCATATTCTCTCTCTCTCTCTACTCATATTCTCTCTCTCTCACGTACTCATATTCTCTCTCTCTCTCTCACGTACTCATATCTCTCTCTCTCTCACGTACTCATATTCTCTCTCTCTCTCTCGTACTCATATTCTCTCTCACGTACTCATATTCTCTCTCTCTCACGTACTCATATATTCTCTCTCTCTCTCACGTACTCATATTCTCTCTCTCACGTACTCATATTCTCTCTCACGTACTCATATTCTCTCTCTCTCTCTCGTACTCATATTCTCTCTCTCTCTCTCTCTCTCACGTACTCATATTCTCTCTCTCTCTCACATACTCATATTCTCTCTCTCTCTCTCTCTTGTACTCATCTATTCTCTCGTACTCATATTCTCTCTCTCTCTCGTACTCATATTCTCTCTCTCTTTCACAAACACACTGGTTGTGTGGTCACGTGGTGTGATGAGAAAAGGATTAGTCCTCAGTCTTAACCTCTGTTAATCTCTGAACTACAGCACAGTACTACTACACATACAATAATACACTACGTCACCGTGTTCTGCCTGTCTGCCTGTCTGTCTGCCTGTCAATGATTGTTCAGTACTACTACATTGCCCTGGGCTCATTTGTCTTTGTGTCAAAACAATGGTTTCATTGTGCCCTCACCATCCCTAAACACACACACACACGCAGACACCGACACAGACACAGACGCACACAGACGCACAGGCTTACACACACACACACATACACACACACACTGCCATGGTATCTATACACAATAGGCCTCCAGCAGAGATGAGATTGTAAGAAACTAGACAATGGTTCATGCCTGCTATGAGGAGAGAGTTTTGACAGTTAAGCGTACGGTGTCCCATTGTGACATCATGACCATGTCTACAAGGCTCTGAGACCACCCCCCCCCCCCCCCTCCCTCTCTCCTCCCCTCTCAATTACGTTTCAATTCAAAGGGCTTTATTGGCATGGGAATTTTTTTTTAACATTGCCAAAGCAAGTGAAATAGATAATAAACATTTTACATTAAACATTAGACTCACAGAAGTTCCAAAATAATAAAGACATTTTCAAATACAGTGTTGTAACGATGTGTAAATAGTTAAAGTACAAAAGGGAAAATAAATTAACATAAATATGGGTTGTATTTACAATGGTGTTTGTTCTTCACTGGTTGCCCTTTTCTTGTGGCAACAGGTCACAAATATTGCTGCTGTGATGGATCACTGTGGTATTTCACCCAGTAGATATGGGAGTTTATCAAAATTGGATTTGTTTTTGAATTATTTGTGGATCTATGGCGGCCTTTCTCAATATCAGGGCTATGCTCACTGAATCTGTACATAGTCAAAGCTTTCCTTCAGTTTGGGTCAGTCACAGTAGTCAGGTGCCACAGTGCACTCTCTGTTTAGGGCCAAATAACATTCTAATTTGCTGGGGGGTTTTGTTAATTACTTTACACATTGGAAAGAATTATCGTTTTCTCATGATTTGGTTTGGTCTAATTGTGTTGCTGTCCTGGGGCTGTGTGGGGTCTGTTTGTGTTTGTGAACAGAGCCCCAGGACCAGCTTGCTTAAGGGACTCTTCTCCAGGTTAATCTCTCTGTAGGTGATGGCTTTGTTATGGAAGGTTTGGGAATCACTTCCTTTTTAGGTGGTTGTAGATTTTAACGGCTCTTTTCTGGATTTTGATAATTAGCGGGTATCAGCCTAATTCGGCGGCAGGGTAGCCTAGTGGTTAGAGCGTTGGACTAGTAATCAGAAGGTTGTGAGTTCAAACCCCTGAGCTGACAAGGTACAAATCTGTCGTTCTGCCCCTGAACAGGCAGTTAACCCACTGTTCCCAGGCCGTCATTGAAAATAAGAATGTGTTCTTAACTGACTTGCCTGGTTAAATAAAGGTAAGAATAAAATTTAAAAAATGCTGCTCTGCATGCATTATTTGGTGTTCTACGTTGTACACGGAGGATATTTTTGCAGAATTCTGCATCCAGAGTCTCAATTTGGTGTTTGTCCCATTTTGTGAATTCTTGGTTGTTGAGCAGACCCCAGACCTCACAACCATAAAGGGCAATGGGTTCTATAATTGATTTTTAGCCAAATCCTAATTGGTCGTATGGTATGTTTCTTTTGATGGCATAGAAGGCCCTTCTTGCCTTGTCTCTCAGCTCATTCACAACTTTGTGGAAGTTACCTGTGGTGCTGATGTTTAGGCCAAGGGATGTATAGTTTTTTTGGTGCTCTAGGACAATGGTGTCTAGATGGAATTTGTATTTGTTGTCCTGGTAACTGGACCATTTCTGTCTAAGTGAGATTTACTGTCAGGGTCCAGGTCTGACAGAATCTGTGCAGTAGATCTAGGTGCTGTAAGTCGCTCTGGATAAGAGCGTCTGCTAAATGACTTAAATGTAAATGTAATAGGCCCTCCTTGGTTGGAGACAGACACACCAGATCATCAGTAGACATTTGACTTCAGATTCTATAGTAGGGTGAGGCCGGAGGCTGCAGACTGTTCTAGTGCCTGCGCCAATTCACTGAGATATATATGTTGAAGAGGGTGGGGCTTAAGCTGCATCCCTGTCTCACCGCACGGCCCTGTGGAAAGGAATGTGTGTTTTTTGCCAATTTTAACCGCACACTTGTTGTTTGTGTACATGGATTTTATAATGACGTATGTTTTTCCCCCAACACCACTTTCCATCAGTTTGTATAGCAGACCCTCGTGCCAAATTGAGTCAAATGATTTTTGGAACTAAACAAAGCAGAGAAGACTTTGTTTTGGTTTGTTTCCGGGTGAAATATGTGGTCTGTCGTATGGTAATTTGTTTGTTTTTCTTAAAAGCCAATTTGACATTTGCTCAGTACATTGAGGAAATGAACTAGACTGCTGTTACTGATTTAAGGCAGAGGATTTTTTCCCAAGGTTGCTGTTGATGCATATCCCCACGGTAGTTATTAAGGTCAAATTTGTCTCCACTTTTGTGGATTGGGGTGATCAGTCCTCGGTTCCAAATATTGGGGAATTTGCCAGAGCTGAGGATGATGTTAAAGAGTTTATGTTGGAGGGGTTTTATTTTGTCCTGTAGTTCACTCAATGTAATTGGAGAATCAAGGCGTTCTGGTCGTCTTTTAATAGTTGATTCTAGGATTTTATATGATAACATATCATTTTTTTGCTGATTGTTCTTTGTTATAGGGCCAAAAAGATTGGATATGTGGTTTACATCTCTGTTTTTGGATAGATAACTTTTCATGTTTGTTTAGTGTGTTCCAATTATCCCAGAAGTGGTTAGAGTCTATGGATTCTTCAATTACATTGAGCTGATTTCTGACGTGCTGTTCCTTCTTTTTCCGTAGTGTATTTCTGCATTGTTTTAGTGATTCACCATAGTGAAGGCGTAGACTCAGGTGTTCTGGGTCTCTGTGTTTTTGGTTGGACAGGTTTCTCAGTTTCTTATGTTTTTGCATTCTTCATCAAACCATTTGTCATTGTTGTTCATTTTCTTCAGGTTTTCTGTTTGAAATGTTTAGATTTGATAGGGAAGCTGAGAGGTCAAATATACTGTTAAGATTTTCTACTGCCAAGTTTACACCTTCACTGTTACAGTGGAACGTTTTGTCCAGGAAGTTGTCTAAAAGGGATTGAAATTGTTGTTGCCTAATTGTTTTTTGGTAGGTTTCCAAACTACATTCCTTCCATCTATAGCATTTCTTAATGTTACTCAGTTCCTTTGGCTTTGATGCCTCATAAGTATTGCTCTGTTCAAGTAGACTGTGATTTTGCTGTGGTCTGATAGGGGTGTCAGTGGGCTGACTGTGAACGCTCTGAGAGACTCTGGGTTGAGGTCAGTGATAAAGTAGTCTACAGTACTACTGCCAAGAGATGAACTATAGGTGTATCTACCATAGGAGTCCCAGGTGTTTGTCCCCCTGTGTGCTGAGGGTGTCAGGTTCTTGTCCAGTTCTGGCATTTAGGTTGCCACAGACTAGTACATGTCCCTGAGCCTGGAAATTATTGATTTCCCCCTCCAGGATGGAGAAGCTGTCTTCATTAAAGTATGGGGATTCTAGTGGGGGGATATAGGGGATTCTAGTGGGGGATATAGGGGATTCTAGTGGGGGGATATAGGGGATTCTAGTGGGGGGGATATAGGGGATTCTAGTGGGGGGATATAGGGGATTCTAGTGGGGGGATATACAGTTGAAGTCGAAAGTTTACATACACTTAGGTTGGAGTCATTAAAACACATTTTTCAACCACACAGAGTTTTGGCAAGTCAGTTAGGACATCTACTTTGTGACACAAGTAATTTTTCCAACAATTGTTTAGACAGATTATTTCACTTATAATTCACTGTATCACAATTCCAGTGGGTCAGAAGTTTACATACACTAAGTTGACTGTGCCTTTAAACAGCATGGAAAATTCCATAAAATTATGTCATGGCTTTAGGAGATTCTGATAGGCTTATTTCAAGGCCTACCTTCAAACTCAGTTCCTCTTTGCTTGACATCATGGGGAAAATCAAATCAGAATGACAGATTTGTACCTTGTAAGCTCGGGGATTTGAACCTTTCGGTTACTAGTCCAACGCTCTAACCACTAGGCTACCCTGCCGCCCCTCCACTCTAACCACTAGGCTACCCTGCCGCCCCAGTGCAAATCAATCCCACAACAACAGCAAAGGACCTTGTGAAGATGCTCGAGGAAACGGATACGAAAGTATCTATATCCACAGTAAAACGAGTCCTATATTGACATAACCTGAAAGGCCGCTCAGCAAGGAAGAAGCCACTGGGTCCATCTCCTCTATACCACCCACCTGGTAGTGTGGTGGATGGGACTACCAGCTCTCTGTAACCTAGAGGACAACCAGTGGGTCCATCTCCTCTGTACCACCCACCTGGTAGTGTGGTGGATGGGACTACCAGCTCTGTGTCTTGTAGGATGACAATGTCTGTATTTCTTTGAAGTCCAGGTTCCTGCTCTTTAGGCCAAAGGCAGATGACCTCAGGCCTGGGATATTCCAGGATGAGATAGTGAAGGCTTTGTGTTCCATAAAATGTTGTTTGTTCTCTCTTGCTCTCGGTGACTGGGTCCAGCTGGAGCACTCAGCAGACTGAGACACGGGAAGGTGGCACCGTCAGCAGAGAGAGGGTGTGTTCTCACTGGGATGTTTTTCCTACTCGTCACAGTCACACACGGTTTTAAACTGTCATAGACTATCCTCTCATTACTTCTGTAGGGACAGAATCAAGCTCAGCTGACCACCCTGTAGTAGCTGGCCTGGCTTGGACCCATAGTGTTGTGGCCTTTTCTAGGGAGTTTTTCCTAGCCACCGTGCTTCTACACCTGCATTGCTTGCTATTTGGGGGTTTTAGGCTGGGTTTCTGTACAGCACTTTGAGATATCAGCTGATGTACGAAGGGCTATATAAATAAATACATTTGATTTGATTTGAAGAGGGTGTATACTAAATGCCTAACCTGAACACCGTAGAAGCTGGCCTGGCTTGGACCCATAGTGTGCTTCTACACCTGCATTGCTTGCTATTTGGGGGTTTTAGGCTGGGTTTCTGTACAGCACTTTGAGATATCAGCTGATGTACGAAGGGCTATATAAATAAATACATTTGATTTGATTTGAAGAGGGTGTATACTAAATGCCTAACCTGAACACCGTAGTAGCTGGCCTGGCTTGGACCCATAGTGTTGTGGCCTTTTCTAGGGTTTTTTTCCTAGCCACCGTGCTTCTACACCTGCATTGCTTGCTGTTTGGGGGTTTTAGGCTGGGTTTCTGTACAGCACTTTGAGATATCAGCTGATGTACGAAGGGCTTTATAAATAAATACATTTGATTTGACCACCCAGTGTGTTCTACCAACAAGCTACAAACTAAACAGATTGTAATCTAGCAAACGAGTACAATTTGATTGAGGCTAATTTGAGTAAAGCCACAGCCACAACGTTCTGAAGAAGGTGTTATTAACCAATCAGGCTTTAGTCAACAGTAATGTACTAAATGGAGAACATGGTCCTTAATTACATCCATTACCGTCAGAGATGGACACATGATCAATACAATACACTGTGTGTTTGTTTAGTCTGTCCATAAGGGAGTGTCAGCACGTCTGATCTCTCTCTCTCTCTACTGTTTTGCTTTTTCAGCAGGCAGTGGGTGGAGGGGGGGCAGGTGACACTGGGGGGGCAGGTGACACTGGGGGAGGGGCAGGTGACACGGGGGGCAGGTGACACGGGGGGGGGCAGGTGACACTGGGGGAGGGGCAGGTGACACTGGGGGGGGGCAGGTGACACTGGGGGGGGGCAGGTGACACTGGGGGAGGGGCAGGTGACACTGGGGGGCAGGTGACACGGGGGGCAGGTGACACGGGGGGCAGGTGACACGGGGGGCAGGTGACATGGGGGAGGGGGAGGGGGGCAGGTGACACGGGGGAGGGGGGCAGGTGACACGGGGAGGGGGAGGGGGGGGGCAGGTGACACGGGGGAGGGGGAGGGGGGCAGGTGACACGGGGAGGGGGGCAGGTGACACGGGGGGGGGTGACATGGGGGAGGGGGAGCGGGGGGCAGGTGACACGGGGGGGCAGGTAACACGGGGGGCAGGTGACATGGGGGAGGGGAGGGGGAAGGTGACAGGGGGAGGGGAGGGGGGGGGCAGGTGACACGGGGGAGGGGGGCAGGTGACACGGGGGAGGGGGAAGGTGACACGGGGGAGGGGGAGGGGGCAGGTGACACTGGGGGAGGGAGAGGCAGGTGACACGAGGGGGGCAGGTGACACGGGGGGAGGGGGGCAGGTGACACTGGGGGAGGGAGAGGCAGGTGACACGAGGGGGGGCAGGTGACACGGGGAGGGGAGGGGGGGGGGCAGGTGACACGGGGGAGGGGGGCAGGTGACACGGCGGGGGGGCAGGTGACATGGGGGAGGGGGAGCGGGGGGCAGGTGAAACGGGGGAGGGGGGGCAGGTAACACGGGGCGGGGGGGGCAGGTGACATGGGGGAGGGGGAGGGGGGGCAGGTGACACGGGGGGCAGGTGACACGGGGGGGGGGAGGGGGGCTGGTGACACGGGGAGTGGGAGGGGGCAGGTGACACGGGGGGGGCAGGTGACACGGGGAGGGGAGGGGGGCAGGTGACACGGGGGGAGGGGGAAGGTGACACGGGGGAGGGGGAAGGTGACACGAGGGGGGCAGGTGACACGGGGGGCAGGTGACACGAGGGGGGGCAGGTGACACGAGGGGGGGCAGGTGACACGGGGGGAGGGAGAGGCAGGTAACACGGGGGGGCAGGTGACAGACCTTCTTCAGTATGGTTCTCTTGTATATCGTGTGACTTCCTTCCAGAATCCTGTATCCTGATGATTGGAAGTCTCTTTCTCCCCCCACTACAGGTGAAGAAACGTCAGCAAGCTGTGGTGGGGTTCCTGGAGGCCAACCGGATCTCCTTCCAGGAGGTGGACATCACCAATGTGGAGGAGAGAAGGCTGTGGATGTACCAACACATCCCCCCGGAGAAACACCCAGACAAGGGCAACCCGCTTCCCCCACAGATCTTCAACGGAGACTGCTACTGTGGGGTAAGAGATAGATACCGTAGTGCTCCTCATTAACCCTAACCCAGGAGAAACACCCAGACAAGGGCAACCCGCTTCCCCCACAAATCTTCAACGGAGACTGCGACTGTGGGGTAAGATGGATGGATGAATTTCTGTCCAATTCCCTGCCAAAACACAAGAACTGGTCCTGAACCCAAACGAAGCCACGTAATGCTAATGTTTGTGATGAAGTAATCTAATGTTAGCATTTAGCATATAGCCTGTGTTAGTTGTTCAAATGTTAGCATGTAGACTGAATGGTCAGTTGGTGGAACGAGCTAGCTAACATTAGCCGTCCTGTGCCCTGTGCTTAGTGATGAATGAGCGAGCGAGCTAGCTAGCGATGCTAACATTAGCCGTCCTGTGCCCTGTGCTTAGTGATGAATGAGCGAGCGAGCTAGCTAGCGGTGCTAACGTCAGCCGTCCTGCGCCCTGTGCTTAGTCGGCATATTGCTGGGTAACCCCTGCGGCATAATCCTGTTGCTCCATGGGGCAGATTATCAAGGGTGACATCCCAAATTGCACCCTTTTCCCTTTATAGTGCACTACCTTTGGCCAGAGCCCACAGGGAATGTGTGTGTGTATGTGTGTGTGTGTGTATGTGTGTGTGTGTGTGTGTGTGTGTGTGTACGAGCAAGGAACCCTACAGTATTATGCAGAGACATGCGCATGGAACTCCCATCTTACATAGCGCAAGTGAACAGCAATGTTAATGTTATTAAATGTATGTCAATTGTAAAGTATTTTGTCTGCAATGTATATATTTATTTATTTATTTTTACATGTCGGACCCGAGTAAGACAAGCTGTTTCAAATGGAGATCTCAACAACAAAAGTGTGTGTCAGCGATTTCATCACCCGCCCGCAATTGCTAATAACCGCAACCGCCTGACTACATGTGAAAACCGGAGGCCCGCAAATATAGAAAATGCGCTATAGGCTTCAGTCAAAGACTGCAACAACAACAACAACAACAACAGAAATTGACAGGGGCTGCAGGAATTTCTTGTTACCTGATTTTAGAAACGTTTCTGGTTCTAATTTCCAACATTTTGTTAGTCAACTTGTCTATAATTAGATGCATGCAGCTTCTCTTCTGTCGTTATATGTTGTATTAGAAGACTAAATCGATCCTTGTTAACCAGAATGAATGTCATACATCGATAGAATGAACGAACGCTTCAATCTAGGTTGTCATTCGTCACGTTTTCTGTCTTTTGCGGAGCGGAAGACGTTTTTAGGGACCGGGGAGAGAAAATACAACAACGCGACAAAAGATCACGATATTATTTTGACCGGTTGTAAGGAAATAGCATGCTGTGAAAACAACCCAACGTGTTTCTGATAATATTTCAGTTCGGCTTTGATATTTTACGTGGTTGAAATAATAGCCGTTTCTATGACGCTTTTATCATAAAGACGTCACCTCTACAGATGGTTGAGCATTACCATTCATTCTCTCAAGACGTAGAAATAAATAAATCACTCCTGTTCCCCAAAGTCCAAATGTTGTGTATCATTTAACTGCAAGAAAATCTTAATTCTGCAGGAGTTAATGTTATTTGAGAGGTTAAAGACCTACAGTCAGTGTCCAGATGTCAGTTTCCATTTAACCTGAACAGTAGGCTACAGTTCCCTTGACCTGCCACGGGCCTCATTTGAATTCATGTCTTGTGACTGTCTAACGTAGTCAGCACTGCTATCATCCTATTTTAAAACTTCAGTCAAATATTTTCCAAACACAACTTTTCTGGTCCTCACTCCCTTTTATTTTCAACTCTACATTTTCGAGAGCTTTTGTCTTATTGAATTGAACTTCAATAGTGTCCTTTTTGCCTCCGTGGATTGACGTAAACGGGTTTTTGCTTGTTCCCAAAAGCATTATTTTGTCGATTGGCTGTGTAGGGTATTCGGCGTATGTACAGTTAAGCCCTAAAGCTTAGGCTTTATACACTAATACCAGAGCCTCAAATAATGAAAGAAAACCTCAATGTTGCCTATAGATATAAATTGCACAAGAATGATTCATTTGTGGATTGTTTAAGGTATTGCTGGTCTTTTATTCAATCCGCCCTTCAGCCACACAATATTTATTGACGCTAAACCCCGCCCAACGCGCAGATATAACGGCGAATTATGACTCAACCCGCGCATCGTGTGTGTGTGTGTGTGTGTGTGATCCTTGTGGTGAATAGAAGACCTCACAAGGATAGTAAAACAAAGAAAATATCTCATTTTCCCACAAGGAGAAAGGCTATTTTTGGGGTAAAGGGATAAAAGTATCGCAATATTTACTTTTCATGCCAAAATGAAAACGGACGTTGTGTGTGTGTGTGTGTGTGTGTGTGTGTGTGTGTGTGTTCATTCCATCAGGACTATGAGGACTTCTTCCAGTCCAAGGAGAACAACACTGTGTTTACATTCCTAGGCCTCAGCTCACCGCCCTCAGTGAAGGTATGACACACACACACACACACACACACACACACACACACACACACTGTTTGCAAGGGAAAAGGTCTGAAGACTGTAAGGCTCCACTAGTTGTACAGCTACAGGGCTGGAGGGGCCCTCGGCAGCTACAGGGTGGTGGGAGGGGCCCTCGGCAGCTACAGGGTGGTGTGAGGGGCCCTCGGCAGCTACAGGGTGGTGGGAGGGGCCCTCGGCAGCTACAGGGTGGTGGGAGGGGCCCTCGGCAGCTACAGGGTGGTGTGAGGGGCCCTCGGCAGCTACAGGGTGGTGGGAGGGGCCCTCGGCAGCTACAGGGTGGTGGGAGGGGCCCTCGGCAGCTACAGGGTGGTGGGAGGGGCCCTCGGCAGCTACAGGGTGGTGGGGGGCCTCGGCAGCTACAGGGTGGTGGGGGGGGGCCCTCGGCAGCTACAGGGTGGTGGGGGGGGGCCCTCGGCAGCTACAGGGTGGTGGGGAGGGCCCTCGGCAGCTACAGGGCCGACTTCCATTGTTCTCCTAGAGTGGCTGAATATGTTACTGTCTTCTAGATGACTCGTGTCTGATTCCCGAGAATAAACAGGATGCTACTGTCTTCTAGACGACTCGTGTCTGATTCCCGAGAATAAACAGGATGCTACTGTCTAGACGACTCGTGTCTGATTCCTGAGAATATACAGGATGTTCCTGTCTTGATAAATGACCCTGAGAAGGAACACAGTCTGAGTCACTCGTCCAGCAGACATCACATGGTCTGTCCACATGTCCCAAATGGCACCTTATTCCTTCTGTATTGCACTACCTGGGCTCTATAGGCTCTGGTCCAATGCAGTGCACTACCTGGGCTCTATAGGCTCTGGTCTAACGTAGTGCACTACCTGGGCTCTATAGGCTCTGGTCCAATGCAGTGCACTACATGGGCTCTATAGGCTCTGGTCCAATGCAGTGCACTACCTGGGCTCTATAGGCTCTGGTCCAATGCAGTGCACTACCTGGGCTCTATAGGCTCTGGTCCAATGTAGTGCACTACCTGGGCTCTATAGGCTCTGGTCCAATGCAGTGCACTACCTGGGCTCTATAGGCTCTGGTCTAACGTAGTGCACTACCTGGGCTCTATAGGCTCTGGTCCAATGCAGTGCACTACCTGGGCTCTATAGGCTCTGGGCCAATGTAGTGCACTACCTGGGCTCTATAGGCTCTGGTCCAATGCAGTGCACTACAAGGGCTCTATAGGCTCTGGTCTAACGTAGTGCACTACCTGGGCTCTATAGGCTCTGATCCAATGTAGTGCACTACCTGGGCTCTATAGGCTCTGGTCCAATGCAGTGCACTACATGGGCTCTATAGGCTCTGGTCTAACGTAGTGCACAATATAGGGAATAGGGTGCAAATTGGGACGATATCATTGTCTCCTTTTCCACAGATTTATCAGTAACCAGGATCATTAGATTTTCCTCCAATCACATGCCTGGTCTGTCTCCAGTCTGGCGGCTGATTTGGAGAACTCCACTAATTGGCTGGGATGTGATTAACATAGACCAGTGGACTTGAATGAGTGGGTTCGTCCCAAATGACACTCTATTCCCTATACAGTGCACTACTTTTTTTTTACCTGCACCGTGTGGCCCCCTTTACGGCCCTATGAGCCCTGTTCTAATGTAGTGCACTCGTTAGGGAATAGGCTGTAATTTGGGACGCCTCCTGGTTTGTTTGTTGATGAGGACTTTTAATAAGGTTGGATGTTGCTGACAAACAGAACATGGTGATCTCTCTCTCAGGAGACTCCTGAATTAACAGGGTCCCTTATGAACCTTTCAGCTTGGATTCAGCATGTTCTGATAATGTATTGATGCAGTATGGTCTGATAATGTATTGTGTTGATGCAGTATGGTCTGATAATGTATTGTAATGATGCAGTATGGTCTGATATTGTATTGTATTGATTCATCCTGGTCTGATAATGTGTTGTGTTGATTCATCCTGGTCTGATAATATATTGTGTTGATGCAGTATGGTCTGATAATGTATTGTGTTGATGCAGTATGTTCTGATAATGTATTGTGTTGATTCATCCTGGTCTGATAATGTGTTGTGTTGATTCATCCTGGTCTGATAATGTATTGTGTTGATGCAGTATGGTCTGATAATGTATTGTTGATGCAGTATGGTCTGATAATGTATTGTATTGATGCAGTATGGTCTAATAATATATTGTATTGATGCAGTATGGTCTGATAATGTGTTGATGCAGTATGGTCTGATAATATATTGTGTTGATGCAGTATGGTCTGATATTGTATTGATGCAGTATGGTCTGATAATGTGTTGATGCAGTATGGTCTGATATTGTATTGATGCAGTATGGTCTGATAATGTATTGATGCAGTATGGTCTAATAATATATTGTATTGATGCAGTATGGTCTAATAATATATTGTATTGATGCAGTATGGTCTAATAATATATTGTGTTGATGCAGTATGGTCTAATAATATATTGTATTGATGCAGTATGGTCTAATAATGTATTGTATTGATGCAGTATGGTCTAATAATGTATTGTATTGATGCAGTATGGTCTGATAATGTATTGATGCAGTATGGTCTAATAATGTATTGTATTGATGCAGTATGGTCTGATAATGTATTGATGCAGTATGGTCTGATATTGTATTGATGCAGTATGGTCTGATATTGTATTGATGCAGTATGGTCTGATATTGTGTTGATGCAGTATGTTCTGATAATGTATTGTTGATGCAGTATGGTCTGATATTGTGTTGCTGCAGTATGGTCTGATATTGTGTTGATGCAGTATGGTCTGATATTGTGTTGATGCAGTATGTTCTGATAATGTATTGTTGATGCAGTATGGTCTGATATTGTGTTGATGCAGTATGTTCTGATAATGTATTGATGCAGTATGGTCTGATAATGTATTGTATTGATGCAGTATGTTCTGATAATGTATTGTATTGATGCAGTATGGTCTGATAATATATTGTGTTGATGCAGTATGGTCTGATATTGTGTTGATGCAGTATGTTCTGATAATGTATTGATGCAGTATGGTCTGATAATATATTGTGTTGATGCAGTATGGTCTGATATTGTGTTGATGCAGTATGGTCTGATAATGTATTGTATTGATGCAGTATGTTCTGATAATATATTGTGTTGATGCAGTATGGTCTGATAATGTATTGTATTGATGCAGTATGGTCTAATAATATATTGTATTGATGCAGTATGGTCTGATAATGTATTGTATTGATGCAGTATGGTCTGATAATGTGTTGATGCAGTATGGTCTGATATTGTGTTGATGCAGTATGGTCTGATATTGTATTGATGCAGTATGGTCTGATAATGTATTGTATTGATGCAGTATGGTCTGATAATGTGTTGATGCAGTATGGTCTGATATTGTATTGATGCAGTATGGTCTGATATTGTATTGATGCAGTATGGTCTGATAATGTATTGTATTGATGCAGTATGGTCTGATAATGTATTGTATTGATGCAGTATGGTCTGATAATGTGTTGATGCAGTATGGTCTGATATTGTGTTGATGCAGTATGGTCTGATATTGTATTGATGCAGTATGGTCTGATATTGTGTTGATGCAGTATGGTCTAATAATGTATTGTGTTGATGCAGTATGGTCTGATAATATATTGTATTGATGCAGTATGGTCTGATATTGTATTGTTGATGCAGTATGGTCTGATATTGTATTGATGCAGTATGGTCTGATATTGTATTGATGCAGTATGGTCTGATAATGTATTGATGCAGTATGGTCTGATAATGTATTGTATTGATGCAGTATGGTCTGATATTGTGTTGATGCAGTATGGTCTGATATTGTGTTGATGCAGTATGGTCTGATAATATATTGAATTGATGCAGTATGGTCTGATATTGTATTGTTGATGCAGTATGGTCTGATAATGTATTGTATTGATGCAGTATGGTCTGATATTGTATTGTTGATGCAGTATGGTCTGATAATGTATTGTGTTGATGCAGTATGGTCTAATAATATATTGTATTGATGCAGTATGGTCTGATATTGTATTGTTGATGCAGTATGGTCTGATATTGTATTGATGCAGTATGGTCTGATATTGTATTGATGCAGTATGGTCTGATAATGTATTGTGTTGATGCAGTATGGTCTAATAATATATTGTATTGATGCAGTATGGTCTGATATTGTATTGTTGATGCAGTATGGTCTGATATTGTATTGATGCAGTATGGTCTGATATTGTATTGATGCAGTATGGTCTGATAATGTATTGATGCAGTATGGTCTAATAATATATTGTATTGATGCAGTATGGTCTGATATTGTATTGTATTGATGCAGTATGGTCTGATAATATATTGTATTGATGCAGTATGGTCTAATAATGTATTGTATTGATGCAGTATGGTCTGATATTGTATTGTTGATGCAGTATGGTCTGATATTGTATTGTTGATGCAGTATGGTCTGATAATATATTGTATTGATGCAGTATGGTCTAATAATATATTGTATTGATGCAGTATGGTCTGATATTGTATTGTTGATGCAGTATGGTCTGATATTGTATTGATGCAGTATGGTCTGATATTGTATTGATGCAGTATGGTCTGATATTGTATTGATGCAGTATGGTCTGATAATGTATTGATGCAGTATGGTCTAATAATATATTGTGTTGATGCAGTATGGTCTGATAATGTATTGTATTGATGCAGTATGGTCTGATATTGTATTGATGCAGTATGGTCTGATATTGTATTGATGCAGTATGGTCTGATAATGTATTGATGCAGTATGGTCTGATAATGTATTGTATTGATGCAGTATGGTCTGATATTGTGTTGATGCAGTATGGTCTGATATTGTATTGATGCAGTATGGTATGATATTGTATTGATGCAGTATGGTCTGATAATGTATTGTATTGATGCAGTATGGTCTGATGATGTATTGATGCAGTATGGTCTGATAATGTATTGTATTGATGCAGTATGGTCTGATATTGTGTTGATGCAGTATGGTCTGATATTGTGTTGATGCAGTATGGTCTGATATTGTGTTGATGCAGTATGGTCTGATATTGTGTTGATGCAGTATGGTCTGATAATATATTGTATTGATGCAGTATGGTCTGATATTGTATTGTTGATGCAGTATGGTCTGATAATGTATTGTATTGATGCAGTATGGTCTGATATTGTATTGTTGATGCAGTATGGTCTGATAATGTAT
This sequence comes from Oncorhynchus nerka, assembly GCF_034236695.1. Classification (NCBI taxonomy): domain Eukaryota; kingdom Metazoa; phylum Chordata; class Actinopteri; order Salmoniformes; family Salmonidae; genus Oncorhynchus; species Oncorhynchus nerka. The sequence continues at coordinate 76,725 of NW_027040354.1, forward strand.
TGTGTTGATGCAGTATGGTCTAATAATATATTGTATTGATGCAGTATGGTCTGATATTGTATTGTTGATGCAGTATGGTCTGATATTGTATTGATGCAGTATGGTCTGATATTGTATTGATGCAGTATGGTCTGATAATGTATTGATGCAGTATGGTCTAATAATATATTGTGTTGATGCAGTATGGTCTGATATTGTATTGTATTGATGCAGTATGGTCTGATAATATATTGTATTGATGCAGTATGGTCTAATAATGTATTGTATTGATGCAGTATGGTCTGATATTGTATTGTTGATGCAGTATGGTCTGATAATATATTGTATTGATGCAGTATGGTCTAATAATATATTGTATTGATGCAGTATGGTCTGATATTGTATTGTTGATGCAGTATGGTCTGATATTGTATTGATGCAGTATGGTCTGATAATGTATTGATGCAGTATGGTCTAATAATATATTGTGTTGATGCAGTATGGTCTGATATTGTATTGTATTGATGCAGTATGGTCTGATAATGTATTGTATTGATGCAGTATGGTCTGATATTGTATTGATGCAGTATGGTCTGATATTGTATTGATGCAGTATGGTCTGATAATGTATTGATGCAGTATGGTCTGATAATGTATTGTATTGATGCAGTATGGTCTGATATTGTGTTGATGCAGTATGGTCTGATATTGTATTGATGCAGTATGGTCTGATAATGTATTGTATTGATGCAGTATGGTCTGATATTGTATTGATGCAGTATGGTCTGATATTGTATTGATGCAGTATGGTCTGATATTGTATTGATGCAGTATGGTCTGATATTGTATTGATGCAGTATGGTCTGATAATGTATTGTGTTGATGCAGTATGGTCTGATATTGTATTGATGCAGTATGGTCTGATATTGTATTGATGCAGTATGGTCTGATAATGTATTGTGTTGATGCAGTATGGTCTGATAATATATTGTGTTGATGCAGTATGGTCTGATAATATATTGTGTTGATATATCCTGGTCTGATAATGTATTGTGTTGATTTACATTTCTGTAAATGTTATGAACACAATCAGATGGTTGCTTGTTTGATCAGTTGATTGTTTTGAGTGATTCGTTGACCCTTTTTCTACCTCATATCTCCTCAGGATTGATTGGTTGACCCTTCTTCTACCTCATATCTCCTCAGGATTCCGAGTCGTAGGCAGTAGCGTGGGGAGTCGGAGGTCACAGAGCACATCACTTCCTGTATTACATCACTTCACCTCTCCCGGAGATCTCACCATAATGACGCCACCGTGTTGCCAAACACTCTGACCTCTCTGACCCCCCCCCCAACCACCCTGAAAAAAACACCTCACCCTCCTCCCCCACCTACAGCCATCTAACCTGACACAGGAGGAGGGGAGGAGCTTCAGACCAATAGAAGGAGCTTCAGACCATGGGAGGCGGGGCTTCACCCCAAAAACAATGGACAATGATTTCCTGATTTAAATTTTTTTTAACTTAAATTTTGTACAACTGCTGGTAATCATGACGATCTAGTCAGTGGTTCCTGTTTGTGTTAGCGGTAAATAATTACTATTTTTCTTTTACTGCTATTCATTCTTTGGTCCGTTGTTCAGAACACTTCTGTTGCAGCTCTTCCACCAATGGCAGCATGTAGCTCTCCTGTCAGAGTAGCCAGGTTTTGTACGCAGTCAGACAGTTAAGCCTGAGGTCGTAACTGGAAACACTGAAGTTGGACTTGTGGTTAAAATCGAGGCATGAAATGGAGTCCACTACAGCTGTATTTGGATGCGACTTTGAACATTTTTGATTTTAAAAAATCGCAAATCTAAATAAACGTTCTATCAACATTGACCATATTATTTTTGTGAAATCTAATTTTGATTCTGAGTTCGGGCATATTAAGTTTTATATGTCAGAACTATTTCTAAAAAGTGTATTTTTCAGTTTAAATCACTTGCGCTGCTCACGTATCGGCTTCCACGATGTAGGGGGAGATTTTAAGGGTTATGGTAGGTGGAGTTGGACTGAGAGATCAGCCAATTAAAACCAGCGGTTGTTTTCGTCGATCCTGCCATAGGCCATGTTCGAGAGAACCAACACCATAATGCATCATGGGTAAATTGTGACTGACTGATCTACAAATAATAATTCTATAATGAATACTTATTCATGGTGGAAGGTGATTTGTAGATCAGGCAGTCGGCAGTCGCCTGCAGCGTCGGCTGCAATGTCCAACAGTCCATATAGACTCATTCAAGTCCCGTTCTGAATCGCTGTGAAACCAGGTGTCTTGACATACGAAGGGCCGGCTGGTGGGATTGTAATGAGACCAATGAAGGCTGTGTTAAGTAATGGAAGAGGAGACCAACTGGGAACTGGTGTGTTTTTAATTACTCCTTCCTCTCTCCTCTATTTCCCCCTCTCTCTTTCTCTCCCCTCTTCTGTTTCCCTCTTTCCCCTCTTCCCCGTCTCTTTCCTGTCTCTCTTCCCCCTTTCTCTCCCCTCTTATCTTTCCCCCTCTCCTCATTCCCTCTCCCCTCTTCCCCCTCTCCTCATTCCCTCTCCCCTCTTCTCCCTCTTTTATTAAATGATCATGGATGGGTGAATCATTGTGTATTGTTTACACATAGCAGGCTTACAGTCTGCCCCTACACACACAGTCTCGTGTTTCCTCACTGACTCAGAGACCCATTCCTAGTGACTGTAGCGCCATCTTGTGTTTTGTTCTGTCACTGTTAACCTGATCTAAAAACAACATTCCTTTTGATACATGCCATTTATGTGTACTCATATATATAGTAGAATCAACACCTGTTTTTAATATGAGAACTCTTGTCTGTACCCGCCCGTATGTGACAATCACTACGGCCTGGTTTCCCAGACCCAGATTAAGACAATAGACCTGAGATTCTCAAGGGGCGGAGGGGTAGCCTAGTGGTTAGAGCGTTGGACCAGCCGGTCCTCCGAAAGGTTGCAAGTTTGAATCCCCGAGCTGACAAGGTACAAATCTGTTGTTCTGCCCCTGAACAGGCAGTTAACCCACTGCTCCTAGGCCATCATTGAAAATAAGAATTTGTTCTTAACTGACGTGTCTAGTTAAATAAAGGTGTAAAAATAAATCACTTTTTTTTTTCCAGGGACTAGACTTAATCTGGATCTGGGAATCCGTCCCTATAAATGATTTTAGTTGTCTGTGTTTTGGCTTTGGCCGTGTTCAAGAGCATCACAACCGCAATGTATCATGGGTAAATTGTGACTGACAAACATGTCCTTTTTGACCTGGCTAACTAAAACTGTCATTGATGATTCGACACCAGTGTTTTCCCAACTCCCGGTCCTCCTGTACCCCCAACAGTACACATGTTTTATTGTAGTCCCGAAACAAGCACACCTGATTTCAACTAATCATCAAACCTTAAATGACTTGAATTAGAAGTGTTTTTAGAAGTGTTTTATTTAAGTGTTTATATTAGAATGAAGTGTTTATCCAGGGCTACAATAGAGATGTGTGTTGTTGAGAGGATACAGGAGGACCCGGAGTTGAGAACCAATGCTCTACACGATGTTGAGAAAACAAAAATAAACATTTTTCTGTTACAATGACATTGTTGTATGTTGATAGACCATCTGTAGACCTGCTTCCCCCAGACTATAAAAATAAAATATTACTGTAGATCCCTCAAACTCAACTCTGGACCTCGTAGACAGTTCCTGTTGTTGTTGTTGTTCCTCTCTAATCAGGGACTGATTTAGACCTGGGACACCAGGTGGGTGATTCCCCTCTAATCAGGGACTGATTTAGACCTGGGACACCAGGTGGGTGATTCCCCTCTAATCAGGGACTGATTTAGACCTGGGACACCAGGTGGGTGATTCCCCTCTAATCAGGGACTGATTTAGACCTGGGACACCAGGTGGGTGATTCCCCTCTAATCAGGGACTGGTTTAGACCTGGGACACCAGGTGGGTGCAATTTACTTATCAGGTAGAACAGACATCCAGCCAACTTGACACAACTGTGGGAAGCATTGAAATCAACATTGGAGTCAACATGGGACCAGCATCCCTGTGGAACGCTTTCGACACCTTGTAGAGTCCATGTCCTGGCGAAATCAGCCTATTCTGAATTCCTATTCCTGTCCTGATTAATTGAGGCTGTTCTAAAAGTCTAAGAAGGTGCAACTCATTATTTAGAAGGTGTTCTTAATGTTTTGTCAACTCGGTGTGTGTATATGGCCTACGTCTACCCGACTGATTCTTGAAATATACAGTACATTCGAACGTCGTACCCCCGTCAGATCCCATAATACCAAATCAGAACTTGTTTTACTGCTGTGTTTGTAAACAATGTCATTGTAAACAAACACTGTAACACTTCAAAACATGTTCAAAACACCAACGTGTAAAAAAACAACAAAAAAAGATACATTTCCTTCTGAAATGTTTGGACTTTGTCAAGCCAACTGGTTACCAACATAAAAAAATATTTGCTATAATTTCTGAGTTTTTTATTTTAATATTTTTTTTATTTTTTATTTTAAGGCAAGTCAGTTAAGAACGAATTCTTATTTTCAATGACGGCCTAGGAACAGTGGGTTTACTGGTCTAGGAACAGTGGGTTAACTGGTCTAGGAACAGTGGGTTAACTGGCCTAGGAACAGTGGGTTAACTGGTCTAGGAACAGTGGGTTAACTGGTCTAGGAACAGTGGGTTAACTGGTCTAGGAACAGTGGGTTAACTGGTCTAGGAACAGTGGGGTTAACTGGTCTAGGAACAGTGGGTTAACTGGCCTAGGAACAGTGGGTTAACTGGTCTAGGAACAGTGGGTTAACTGGTCTAGGAACAGTGGGTTAACTGGTCTAGGAACAGTGGGTTAACTGGTCGAGGAACAGTGGGTTAACTGGTCTAGGAACAGTGGGTTAACTGGTCTAGGAACAGTGGGTTTACTGGTCTAGGAACAGTGGGTTAACTGGTCTAGGAACAGTGGGTTAACTGGCCTAGGAACAGTGGGTTAACTGGTCTAGGAACAGTGGGTTAACTGGTCTAGGAACAGTGGGTTAACTGGTCTAGGAACAGTGGGTTAACTGGTCTAGGAACAGTGGGGTTAACTGGTCTAGGAACAGTGGGTTAACTGGCCTAGGAACAGTGGGTTAACTGGTCTAGGAACAGTGGGTTAACTGGTCTAGGAACAGTGGGTTAACTGGTCTAGGAACAGTGGGTTAACTGGTCGAGGAACAGTGGGTTAACTGGTCTAGGAACAGTGGGTTAACTGGTCTGGGAACAGTGGGTTAACTGGTCTAGGAACAGTGGGTTAACTGGTCTGGGAACAGTGGAACAGTGGGTTAACTGGTCTGGGAACAGTGGGTTAACTGGTCTAGGAACAGTGGGTTAACTGGTCTAGGAACAGTGGGTTAACTGGTCTAGGAACAGTGGGTTAACTGGTCTAGGAACAGTGGGTTAACTGGTCTGGGAACAGTGGGTTAACTGGTCTGGGAACAGTGGGTTAACTGGTCTAGGAACAGTGGGTTAACTGGTCTGGGAACAGTGGGTTAACTGGTCTGGGAACAGTGGAACAGTGGGTTAACTGGTCTGGGAACAGTGGGTTAACTGGTCTGGGAACAGTGGAACAGTGGGTTAACTGGTCTGGGAACAGTGGGTTAACTGGTCTGGGAACAGTGGGTTAACTGGTCTGGGAACAGTGGGTTAACTGGTCTAGGAACAGTGGAACAGTGGGTTAACTGGTCTAGGAACAGTGGGTTAACTGGTCTAGGAACAGTGGGTTAACTGGTCTAGGAACAGTGGGTTAACTGGTCTGGGAACAGTGGGTTAACTGGTCTAGGAACAGTGGAACAGTGGGTTAACTGGTCTGGGAACAGTGGGTTAACTGGTCTGGGAACAGTGGGTTAACTGGTCTGGGAACAGTGGGTTAACTGGTCTGGGAACAGTGGGTTAACTGGTCTAGGAACAGTGGAACAGTGGGTTAACTGGTCTAGGAACAGTGGGTTAACTGGTCTGGGAACAGTGGGTTAACTGGTCTAGGAACAGTGGGTTAACTGGTCTAGGAACAGTGGGTTAACTGGCCTAGGAACAGTGGGTTAACTGGTCTAGGAACAGTGGGTTAACTGGTCTAGGAACAGTGGGTTAACTGGTCTAGGAACAGTGGGTTAACTGGTCTGGGAACAGTGGGTTAACTGGTCTGGGAACAGTGGGTTAACTGGTCTAGGAACAGTGGAACAGTGGGTTAACTGGTCTAGGAACAGTGGGTTAACTGGTCTAGGAACAGTGGGTTAACTGGTCTGGGAACAGTGGGTTAACTGGTCTAGGAACAGTGGAACAGTGGGTTAACTGGTCTAGGAACAGTGGGTTAACTGGTCTGGGAACAGTGGGTTAACTGGTCTGGGAACAGTGGGTTAACTGGTCTGGGAACAGTGGGTTAACTGGTCTAGGAACAGTGGGTTAACTGGTCTAGGAACAGTGGGTTAACTGGTCTAGGAACAGTGGGTTAACTGGTCTAGGAATAGTGGGTTAACTGGTCTAGGAACAGTGGGGTTAACTGGTCTAGGAACAGTGGGTTAACTGGCCTAGGAACAGTGGGTTAACTGGTCTAGGAACAGTGGAACAGTGGGTTAACTGGTCTGGGAACAGTGGGTTAACTGGTCTGGGAACAGTGGGTTAACTGGTCTAGGAACAGTGGGTTAACTGGTCTGGGAACAGTGGGTTAACTGGTCTAGGAACAGTGGAACAGTGGGTTAACTGGTCTGGGAACAGTGGGTTAACTGGTCTGGGAACAGTGGGTTAACTGGTCTGGGAACAGTGGGTTAACTGGTCTGGGAACAGTGGGTTAACTGGTCTAGGAACAGTGGAACAGTGGGTTAACTGGTCTAGGAACAGTGGGTTAACTGGTCTGGGAACAGTGGGTTAACTGGTCTAGGAACAGTGGGTTAACTGGCCTAGGAACAGTGGGTTAACTGGTCTAGGAACAGTGGGTTAACTGGTCTAGGAACAGTGGGTTAACTGGTCTAGGAACAGTGGGTTAACTGGTCTGGGAACAGTGGGTTAACTGGTCTGGGAACAGTGGGTTAACTGGTCTAGGAACAGTGGAACAGTGGGTTAACTGGTCTAGGAACAGTGGGTTAACTGGTCTAGGAACAGTGGGTTAACTGGTCTGGGAACAGTGGGTTAACTGGTCTAGGAACAGTGGAACAGTGGGTTAACTGGTCTAGGAACAGTGGGTTAACTGGTCTGGGAACAGTGGGTTAACTGGTCTGGGAACAGTGGGTTAACTGGTCTGGGAACAGTGGGTTAACTGGTCTGGGAACAGTGGGTTAACTGGTCTGGGAACAGTGGGTTAACTGGTCTGGGAACAGTGGGTTAACTGGTCTGGGAACAGTGGGTTAACTGGTCTAGGAACAGTGGAACAGTGGGTTAACTGGTCTAGGAACAGTGGGTTAACTGGTCTAGGAACAGTGGGTTAACTGGTCTAGGAACAGTGGGTTAACTGGTCTAGGAACAGTGGGTTAACTGGCCTAGGAACAGTGGGTTAACTGGTCTAGGAACAGTGGGTTAACTGGTCTAGGAACAGTGGGTTAACTGGTCTAGGAACAGTGGGTTAACTGGTCTGGGAACAGTGGGTTAACTGGTCTGGGAACAGTGGGTTAACTGGTCTAGGAACAGTGGAACAGTGGGTTAACTGGTCTAGGAACAGTGGGTTAACTGGTCTAGGAACAGTGGGTTAACTGGTCTGGGAACAGTGGGTTAACTGGTCTAGGAACAGTGGAACAGTGGGTTAACTGGTCTAGGAACAGTGGGTTAACTGGTCTAGGAACAGTGGGTTAACTGGTCTAGGAACAGTGGGTTAACTGGTCTGGGAACAGTGGGTTAACTGGTCTGGGAACAGTGGGTTAACTGGTCTAGGAACAGTGGAACAGTGGGTTAACTGGTCTAGGAACAGTGGGTTAACTGGTCTAGGAACAGTGGGTTAACTGGTCTGGGAACAGTGGGTTAACTGGTCTAGGAACAGTGGAACAGTGGGTTAACTGGTCTAGGAACAGTGGGTTAACTGGTCTGGGAACAGTGGGTTAACTGGTCTGGGAACAGTGGGTTAACTGGTCTGGGAACAGTGGGTTAACTGGTCTAGGAACAGTGGGTTAACTGGTCTAGGAACAGTGGGTTAACTGGTCTAGGAACAGTGGGTTAACTGGTCTAGGAACAGTGGGTTAACTGGTCTAGGAACAGTGGGGTTAACTGGTCTAGGAACAGTGGGTTAACTGGCCTAGGAACAGTGGGTTAACTGGTCTAGGAACAGTGGAACAGTGGGTTAACTGGTCTGGGAACAGTGGGTTAACTGGTCTGGGAACAGTGGGTTAACTGGTCTAGGAACAGTGGGTTAACTGGTCTGGGAACAGTGGGTTAACTGGTCTAGGAACAGTGGAACAGTGGGTTAACTGGTCTGGGAACAGTGGGTTAACTGGTCTGGGAACAGTGGGTTAACTGGTCTGGGAACAGTGGGTTAACTGGTCTGGGAACAGTGGGTTAACTGGTCTAGGAACAGTGGAACAGTGGGTTAACTGGTCTAGGAACAGTGGGTTAACTGGTCTGGGAACAGTGGGTTAACTGGTCTAGGAACAGTGGGTTAACTGGCCTAGGAACAGTGGGTTAACTGGTCTAGGAACAGTGGGTTAACTGGTCTAGGAACAGTGGGTTAACTGGTCTAGGAACAGTGGGTTAACTGGTCTGGGAACAGTGGGTTAACTGGTCTGGGAACAGTGGGTTAACTGGTCTAGGAACAGTGGAACAGTGGGTTAACTGGTCTAGGAACAGTGGGTTAACTGGTCTAGGAACAGTGGGTTAACTGGTCTGGGAACAGTGGGTTAACTGGTCTAGGAACAGTGGAACAGTGGGTTAACTGGTCTAGGAACAGTGGGTTAACTGGTCTGGGAACAGTGGGTTAACTGGTCTGGGAACAGTGGGTTAACTGGTCTGGGAACAGTGGGTTAACTGGTCTGGGAACAGTGGGTTAACTGGTCTAGGAACAGTGGAACAGTGGGTTAACTGGTCTAGGAACAGTGGGTTAACTGGTCTGGGAACAGTGGGTTAACTGGTCTGGGAACAGTGGGTTAACTGGTCTAGGAACAGTGGGTTAACTGGTCTAGGAACAGTGGGTTAACTGGCCTAGGAACAGTGGGTTAACTGGTCTAGGAACAGTGGGTTAACTGGTCTAGGAACAGTGGGTTAACTGGTCTAGGAACAGTGGGTTAACTGGTCTAGGAACAGTGGGTTAACTGGTCTGGGAACAGTGGGTTAACTGGTCTGGGAACAGTGGGTTAACTGGTCTGGGAACAGTGGGTTAACTGGTCTGGGAACAGTGGGTTAACTGGTCTGGGAACAGTGGGTTAACTGGTCTAGGAACAGTGGAACAGTGGGTTAACTGGTCTAGGAACAGTGGGTTAACTGGTCTGGGAACAGTGGGTTAACTGGTCTAGGAACAGTGGGTTAACTGGCCTAGGAACAGTGGGTTAACTGGTCTAGGAACAGTGGGTTAACTGGTCTAGGAACAGTTGGTTAACTGGTCTAGGAACAGTGGGTTAACTGGTCTGGGAACAGTGGGTTAACTGGTCTGGGAACAGTGGGTTAACTGGTCTAGGAACAGTGGAACAGTGGGTTAACTGGTCTAGGAACAGTGGGTTAACTGGTCTAGGAACAGTGGGTTAACTGGTCTGGGAACAGTGGGTTAACTGGTCTAGGAACAGTGGAACAGTGGGTTAACTGGTCTAGGAACAGTGGGTTAACTGGTCTGGGAACAGTGGGTTAACTGGTCTGGGAACAGTGGGTTAACTGGTCTGGGAACAGTGGGTTAACTGGTCTGGGAACAGTGGGTTAACTGGTCTAGGAACAGTGGAACAGTGGGTTAACTGGTCTAGGAACAGTGGGTTAACTGGTCTGGGAACAGTGGGTTAACTGGTCTGGGAACAGTGGGTTAACTGGTCTAGGAACAGTGGGTTAACTGGTCTAGGAACAGTGGGTTAACTGGCCTAGGAACAGTGGGTTAACTGGTCTAGGAACAGTGGGTTAACTGGTCTAGGAACAGTGGGTTAACTGGTCTAGGAACAGTGGGTTAACTGGTCTAGGAACAGTGGGTTAACTGGTCTGGGAACAGTGGGTTAACTGGTCTGGGAACAGTGGGTTAACTGGTCTGGGAACAGTGGGTTAACTGGTCTGGGAACAGTGGGTTAACTGGTCTGGGAACAGTGGGTTAACTGGTCTAGGAACAGTGGGTTAACTGGTCTAGGAACAGTGGGTTAACTGGTCTAGGAACAGTGGGTTAACTGGCCTAGGAACAGTGGGTTAACTGGTCTAGGAACAGTGGGTTAACTGGTCTAGGAACAGTGGGTTAACTGGTCTAGGAACAGTGGGTTAACTGGTCTAGGAACAGTGGGTTAACTGGTCTAGGAACAGTGGGTTAACTGGTCTGGGAACAGTGGGTTAACTGGTCTGGGAACAGTGGGTTAACTGGTCTGGGAACAGTGGGTTAACTGGTCTGGGAACAGTGGGTTAACTGGTCTGGGAACAGTGGGTTAACTGGTCTGGGAACAGTGGGTTAACTGGTCTGGGAACAGTGGGTTAACTGGTCTGGGAACAGTGGGTTAACTGGTCTAGGAACAGTGGGTTAACTGGTCTGGGAACAGTGGGTTAACTGGTCTAGGAACAGTGGGTTAACTAGTCTGGGAACAGTGGAACAGTGGGTTAACTGGTCTGGGAACAGTGGGTTAACTGGTCTGGGAACAGTGGGTTAACTGGTCTAGGAACAGTGGGTTAACTGGTCTGGGAACAGTGAGTTAACTGGTCTAGGAACAGTGGGTTAACTGGTCTAGGAACAGTGGGTTAACTGGTCTGGGAACAGTGGGTTAACTGGTCTGGGAACAGTGGGTTAACTGGTCTGGGAACAGTGGGTTAACTGGTCTGGGAACAGTGGGTTAACTGGTCTAGGAACAGTGGGTTAACTGGTCTGGGAACAGTGGGTTAACTGGTCTGGGAACAGTGGAACAGTGGGTTAATTGGTCTGGGAACAGTGGGTTAACTGGTCTGGGAACAGTGGAACAGTGGGTTAACTGGTCTAGGAACAGTGGGTTAACTGGTCTGGGAACAGTGGGTTAACTGGTCTGGGAACAGTGGAACAGTGGGTTAATTGGTCTGGGAACAGTGGGTTAACTGGTCTGGGAACAGTGGGTTAACTGGTCTAGGAACAGTGGAACAGTCGGTTAACTGGTCTAGGAACAGTGGGTTAACTGGTCTAGGAACAGTGGGTTAACTGGTCTGGGAACAGTGGGTTAACTGGTCTGGGAACAGTGGGTTAACTGGTCTGGGAACAGTGGGTTAACTGGTCTGGGAACAGTGGGTTAACTGGTCTAGGAACAGTGGAACAGTGGGTTAACTGGTCTCGGAACAGTGGGTTAACTGGTCTGGGAACAGTGGGTTAACTGGTCTAGGAACAGTGGGTTAACTGGTCTTGGAACAGTGGGTTAACTGGTCTAGGAACAGTGGGTTAACTGGTCTAGGAACAGTGGGTTAACTGGTCTAGGAACAGTGGGTTAACTGGTCTGGGAACAGTGGGTTAACTGGTCTGGGAACAGTGGGTTAACTGGTCTGGGAACAGTGGGTTAACTGGTCTAGGAACAGTGTGTTAACTGGTCTAGGAACAGTGTGTTAACTGGTCTAGGAACAGTGGGTTAACTGGTCTGGGAACAGTGGGTTAACTGGCCTGGGAACAGTGGGTTAACTGGCCTAGGAACAGTGGGTTAACTGGTCTAGGAACAGTGGGTTAACTGGTCTGGGAACAGTGGGTTAACTGGTCTGGGAACAGTGGGTTAACTGGTCTAGGAACAGTGGGTTAACTGGTCTAGGAACAGTGGGTTAACTGGTCTAGGAACAGTGGGTTAACTGGTCTAGGAACAGTGGGTTAACTGGTCTGGGAACAGTGGGTTAACTGGTCTGGGAACAGTGGGTTAACTGGTCTGGGAACAGTGGGTTAACTGGTCTGGGAACAGTGGGTTAACTGGTCTGGGAACAGTGGGTTAACTGGTCTAGGAACAGTGGAACAGTGGGTTAACTGGTCTCGGAACAGTGGGTTAACTGGTCTGGGAACAGTGGGTTAACTGGTCTAGGAACAGTGGGTTAACTGGTCTTGGAACAGTGGGTTAACTGGTCTAGGAACAGTGGGTTAACTGGTCTAGGAACAGTGGGTTAACTGGTCTAGGAACAGTGGGTTAACTGGTCTGGGAACAGTGGGTTAACTGGTCTGGGAACAGTGGGTTAACTGGTCTGGGAACAGTGGGTTAACTGGTCTAGGAACAGTGTGTTAACTGGTCTAGGAACAGTGTGTTAACTGGTCTAGGAACAGTGGGTTAACTGGTCTGGGAACAGTGGGTTAACTGGCCTGGGAACAGTGGGTTAACTGGCCTAGGAACAGTGGGTTAACTGGTCTAGGAACAGTGGGTTAACTGGTCTGGGAACAGTGGGTTAACTGGTCTGGGAACAGTGGGTTAACTGGTCTAGGAACAGTGGGTTAACTGGTCTAGGAACAGTGGGTTAACTGGTCTAGGAACAGTGGGTTAACTGGTCTGGGAACAGTGGGTTAACTGGTCTGGGAACAGTGGGTTAACTGGTCTAGGAACAGTGGGTTAACTGGTCTGGGAACAGTGGAACAGTGGGTTAACTGGTCTGGGAACAGTGGGTTAACTGGTCTAGGAACAGTGGGTTAACTGGTCTAGGAACAGTGGGTTAACTGGTCTAGGAACAGTGGGTTAACTGGTCTAGGAACAGTGGGTTAACTGGTCTAGGAACAGTGGGTTAACTGGTCTGGGAACAGTGGGTTAACTGGTCTGGGAACAGTGGGTTAACTGGTCTGGGAACAGTGTGTTAACTGGTCTAGGAACAGTGGGTTAACTGGTCTGGGAACAGTGGGTTAACTGGTCTGGGAACAGTGGAACAGTGGGTTAACTGGTCTGGGAACAGTGGGTTAACTGGTCTGGGAACAGTGGAACAGTGGGTTAACTGGTCTGGGAACAGTGGGTTAACTGGTCTGGGAACAGTGGGTTAACTGGTCTGGGAACAGTGGGTTAACTGGTCTAGGAACAGTGGAACAGTGGGTTAACTGGTCTAGGAACAGTGGGTTAACTGGTCTAGGAACAGTGGGTTAACTGGTCTGGGAACAGTGGGTTAACTGGTCTAGGAACAGTGGAACAGTGGGTTAACTGGTCTGGGAACAGTGGGTTAACTGGTCTGGGAACAGTGGGTTAACTGGTCTGGGAACAGTGGGTTAACTGGTCTGGGAACAGTGGGTTAACTGGTCTGGGAACAGTGGGTTAACTGGTCTAGGAACAGTGGAACAGTGGGTTAACTGGTCTAGGAACAGTGGGTTAACTGGTCTAGGAACAGTGGGTTAACTGGTCTGGGAACAGTGGGTTAACTGGTCTAGGAACAGTGGAACAGTGGGTTAACTGGTCTGGGAACAGTGGGTTAACTGGTCTGGGAACAGTGGGTTAACTGGTCTGGGAACAGTGGGTTAACTGGTCTGGGAACAGTGGGTTAACTGGTCTGGGAACAGTGGGTTAACTGGTCTAGGAACAGTGGAACAGTGGGTTAACTGGTCTAGGAACAGTGGGTTAACTGGTCTAGGAACAGTGGGTTAACTGGTCTAGGAACAGTGGGTTAACTGGCCTAGGAACAGTGGGTTAACTGGTCTAGGAACAGTGGGTTAACTGGTCTAGGAACAGTGGGTTAACTGGTCTAGGAACAGTGGGTTAACTGGTCTGGGAACAGTGGGTTAACTGGTCTGGAAACAGTGGGTTAACTGGTCTAGGAACAGTGGAACAGTGGGTTAACTGGTCTAGGAACAGTGGGTTAACTGGTCTAGGAACAGTGGGTTAACTGGTCTGGGAACAGTGGGTTAACTGGTCTAGGAACAGTGGAACAGTGGGTTAACTGGTCTAGGAACAGTGGGTTAACTGGTCTGGGAACAGTGGGTTAACTGGTCTGGGAACAGTGGGTTAACTGGTCTGGGAACAGTGGGTTAACTGGTCTGGGAACAGTGGGTTAACTGGTCTGGGAACAGTGGGTTAACTGGTCTAGGAACAGTGGGTTAACTGGTCTAGGAACAGTGGGTTAACTGGTCTAGGAACAGTGGGTTAACTGGTCTAGGAACAGTGGGTTAACTGGTCTAGGAACAGTGGGTTAACTGGTCTAGGAACAGTGGGTTAACTGGTCTAGGAACAGTGGGTTAACTGGTCTAGGAACAGTGGGTTAACTGGTCTGGGAACAGTGGGTTAACTGGTCTGGGAACAGTGGGTTAACTGGTCTGGGAACAGTGGGTTAACTGGTCTGGGAACAGTGGGTTAACTGGTCTGGGAACAGTGGGTTAACTGGTCTAGGAACAGTGGGTTAACTGGTCTGGGAACAGTGGGTTAACTGGTCTGGGAACAGTGGAACAGTGGGTTAACTGGTCTGGGAACAGTGGGTTAACTGGTCTAGGAACAGTGGGTTAACTGGTCTAGGAACAGTGGGTTAACTGGTCTAGGAACAGTGGGTTAACTGGTCTAGGAACAGTGGGTTAACTGGTCTAGGAACAGTGGGTTAACTGGTCTGGGAACAGTGGGTTAACTGGTCTGGGAACAGTGGGTTAACTGGTCTGGGAACAGTGGGTTAACTGGTCTGGGAACAGTGGGTTAACTGGTCTAGGAACAGTGGGTTAACTGGTCTGGGAACAGTGGGTTAACTGGTCTGGGAACAGTGAAACAGTGGGTTAACTGGTCTGGGAACAGTGGAACAGTGGGTTAACTGGTCTGGGAACAGTGGGTTAACTGGTCTGGGAACAGTGGGTTAACTGGTCTGGGAACAGTGGGTTAACTGGTCTAGGAACAGTGGAACAGTCGGTTAACTGGTCTAGGAACAGTGGGTTAACTGGTCTAGGAACAGTGGGTTAACTGGTCTGGGAACAGTGGGTTAACTGGTCTGGGAACAGTGGGTTAACTGGTCTGGGAACAGTGGGTTAACTGTTCTGGGAACAGTGGGTTAACTGGTCTAGGAACAGTGGAACAGTGGGTTAACTGGTCTCGGAACAGTGGGTTAACTGGTCTGGGAACAGTGGGTTAACTGGTCTAGGAACAGTGGGTTAACTGGTCTTGGAACAGTGGGTTAACTGGTCTAGGAACAGTGGGTTAACTGGTCTAGGAACAGTGGGTTAACTGGTCTAGGAACAGTGGGTTAACTGGTCTGGGAACAGTGGGTTAACTGGTCTGGGAACAGTGGGTTAACTGGTCTGGGAACAGTGGGTTAACTGGTCTAGGAACAGTGGGTTAACTGGTCTAGGAACAGTGTGTTAACTGGTCTAGGAACAGTGGGTTAACTGGTCTGGGAACAGTGGGTTAACTGGCCTGGGAACAGTGGGTTAACTGGCCTAGGAACAGTGGGTTAACTGGTCTAGGAACAGTGGGTTAACTGGTCTGGGAACAGTGGGTTAACTGGTCTGGGAACAGTGGGTTAACTGGTCTGGGAACAGTGGGTTAACTGGTCTGGGAACAGTGGGTTAACTGGTCTGGGAACAGTGGGTTAACTGGTCTGGGAACAGTGGATTAACTGGTCTGGGAACAGTGGGTTAACTGGTCTGGGAACAGTGGAACAGTGGGTTAACTGGTCTGGGAACAGTGGGTTAACTGGTCTGGGAACAGTGGGTTAACTGGTCTGGGAACAGTGGGTTAACTGGTCTGGGAACAGTGGGTTAACTGGTCTAGGAACAGTGGGTTAACTGGTCTAGGAACAGTGGGTTAACTGGTCTGGGAACAGTGGAACAGTGGGTTAACTGGTCTGGGAACAGTGGGTTAACTGGTCTGGGAACAGTGGAACAGTGGGTTAACTGGTCTGGGAACAGTGGGTTAACTGGTCTGGGAACAGTGGGTTAACTGGTCTGGGAACAGTGGGTTAACTGGTCTAGGAACAGTGGAAGAGTGGGTTAACTGGTCTAGGAACAGTGGGTTAACTGGTCTAGGAACAGTGGGTTAACTGGTCTAGGAACAGTGGGTTAACGGGTCTAGGAACAGTGGGTTAACTGGTCTAGGAACAGTGGGTTAACTGGTCTGGGAACAGTGGGTTAACTGGTCTGGAACAGTGGGTTAACTGGTCTAGGAACAGTGGGTTAACTGGTCTGGGAACAGTGGGTTAACTGGTCTGGGAACAGTGGAACAGTGGGTTAACTGGTCTGGGAACAGTGGGTTAACTGGTCTGGGAACAGTGGGTTAACTGGTCTGGGAACAGTGGGTTAACTGGTCTAGGAACAGTGGAACAGTGGGTTAACTGGTCTGGGAACAGTGGGTTAACTGGTCTAGGAACAGTGGAACAGTGGGTTAACTGGTCTAGGAACAGTGGGTTAACTGGTCTGGGAACAGTGGGTTAACTGGTCTAGGAACAGTGGGTTAACTGGTCTAGGAACAGTGGGTTAACTGGTCTAGGAACAGTGGAACAGTGGGTTAACTGGTCTAGGAACAGTGGAACAGTGGGTTAACTGGTCTAGGAACAGTGGGTTAACTGGTCTGGGAACAGTGGGTTAACTGGTCTAGGAACAGTGGGTTAACTGGTCTAGGAACAGTGGGTTAACTGGTCTGGGAACAGTGGGTTAACTGGTCTGGGAACAGTGGGTTAACTGGCCTAGGAACAGTGGGTTAACTGGCCTAGGAACAGTGGGTTAACTGGTCTAGGAACAGTGGGTTAACTGGTCTGGGAACAGTGGGTTAACTGGTCTAGGAACAGTGGGTTAACTGGCCTAGGAATAGTGGGTTAACTGGTCTAGGAACAGTGGGTTAACTGGTCTAGGAACAGTGGGTTAACTGGTCTAGGAACAGTGGGTTAACTGGTCTAGGAACAGTGGAAGAGTGGGTTAACTGGTCTAGGAACAGTGGGTTAACTGGTCTAGGAACAGTGGGTTAACTGGTCTGGGAACAGTGGGTTAACTGGTCTGGGAACAGTGGAACAGTGGGTTAACTGGTCTGGGAACAGTGGGTTAACTGGTCTGGGAACAGTGGGTTAACTGGTCTGGGAACAGTGGGTTAACTGGTCTAGGAACAGTGGAACAGTGGGTTAACTGGTCTGGGAACAGTGGGTTAACTGGTCTGGGAACAGTGGGTTAACTGGTCTAGGAACAGTGGAACAGTGGGTTAACTGGTCTAGGAACAGTGGGTTAACTGGTCTGGGAACAGTGGGTTAACTGGTCTGGGAGTAGTGGGTTAACTGGTCTAGGAACAGTGGGTTAACTGGTCTAGGAACAGTGGGTTAACTGGCCTAGGAACAGTGGGTTAACTGGTCTAGGAACAGTGGGTTAACTGGTCTAGGAACAGTGGGTTAACTGGTCTAGGAACAGTGGGTTAACTGGTCTAGGAACAGTGGGTTAACTGGTCTGGGAACAGTGGGTTAACTGGTCTAGGAACAGTGGGTTAACTGGTCTGGGAACAGTGGAACAGTGGGTTAACTGGTCTGGGAACAGTGGGTTAACTGGTCTAGGAACAGTGGGTTAACTGGTCTAGGAACAGTGGGTTAACTGGTCTAGGAACAGTGGGTTAACTGGTCTAGGAACAGTGGGTTAACTGGTCTAGGAACAGTGGGTTAACTGGTCTGGGAACAGTGGGTTAACTGGTCTGGGAACAGTGGGTTAACTGGTCTGGGAACAGTGGGTTAACTGGTCTAGGAACAGTGGGTTAACTGGTCTGGGAACAGTGGGTTAACTGGTCTGGGAACAGTGGGTTAACTGGTCTGGGAACAGTGGAACAGTGGGTTAACTGGTCTGGGAACAGTGGGTTAACTGGTCTGGGAACAGTGGGTTAACTGGTCTGGGAACAGTGGGTTAACTGGTCTAGGAACAGTGGAACAGTCGGTTAACTGGTCTAGGAACAGTGGGTTAACTGGTCTAGGAACAGTGGGTTAACTGGTCTGGGAACAGTGGGTTAACTGGTCTGGGAACAGTGGGTTAACTGGTCTGGGAACAGTGGGTTAACTGTTCTGGGAACAGTGGGTTAACTGGTCTAGGAACAGTGGAACAGTGGGTTAACTGGTCTCGGAACAGTGGGTTAACTGGTCTGGGAACAGTGGGTTAACTGGTCTAGGAACAGTGGGTTAACTGGTCTTGGAACAGTGGGTTAACTGGTCTAGGAACAGTGGGTTAACTGGTCTAGGAACAGTGGGTTAACTGGTCTAGGAACAGTGGGTTAACTGGTCTGGGAACAGTGGGTTAACTGGTCTGGGAACAGTGGGTTAACTGGTCTGGGAACAGTGGGTTAACTGGTCTAGGAACAGTGTGTTAACTGGTCTAGGAACAGTGTGTTAACTGGTCTAGGAACAGTGGGTTAACTGGTCTGGGAACAGTGGGTTAACTGGCCTGGGAACAGTGGGTTAACTGGCCTAGGAACAGTGGGTTAACTGGTCTAGGAACAGTGGGTTAACTGGTCTGGGAACAGTGGGTTAACTGGTCTGGGAACAGTGGGTTAACTGGTCTGGGAACAGTGGGTTAACTGGTCTGGGAACAGTGGGTTAACTGGTCTGGGAACAGTGGGTTAACTGGTCTGGGAACAGTGGATTAACTGGTCTGGGAACAGTGGGTTAACTGGTCTGGGAACAGTGGAACAGTGGGTTAACTGGTCTGGGAACAGTGGGTTAACTGGTCTGGGAACAGTGGGTTAACTGGTCTGGGAACAGTGGGTTAACTGGTCTGGGAACAGTGGGTTAACTGGTCTAGGAACAGTGGGTTAACTGGTCTAGGAACAGTGGGTTAACTGGTCTGGGAACAGTGGAACAGTGGGTTAACTGGTCTGGGAACAGTGGGTTAACTGGTCTGGGAACAGTGGAACAGTGGGTTAACTGGTCTGGGAACAGTGGGTTAACTGGTCTGGGAACAGTGGGTTAACTGTTCTAGGAACAGTGGAAGAGTGGGTTAACTGGTCTAGGAACAGTGGGTTAACTGGTCTAGGAACAGTGGGTTAACTGGTCTAGGAACAGTGGGTTAACTGGTCTAGGAACAGTGGGTTAACTGGTCTAGGAACAGTGGGTTAACTGGTCTGGGAACAGTGGGTTAACTGGTCTGGAACAGTGGGTTAACTGGTCTAGGAACAGTGGGTTAACTGGTCTGGGAACAGTGGGTTAACTGGTCTGGGAACAGTGGAACAGTGGGTTAACTGGTCTGGGAACAGTGGGTTAACTGGTCTGGGAACAGTGGGTTAACTGGTCTGGGAACAGTGGGTTAACTGGTCTAGGAACAGTGGAACAGTGGGTTAACTGGTCTGGGAACAGTGGGTTAACTGGTCTAGGAACAGTGGAACAGTGGGTTAACTGGTCTAGGAACAGTGGGTTAACTGGTCTGGGAACAGTGGGTTAACTGGTCTAGGAACAGTGGGTTAACTGGTCTAGGAACAGTGGAACAGTGGGTTAACTGGTCTAGGAACAGTGGAACAGTGGGTTAACTGGTCTAGGAACAGTGGGTTAACTGGTCTGGGAACAGTGGGTTAACTGGTCTAGGAACAGTGGGTTAACTGGTCTAGGAACAGTGGGTTAACTGGTCTGGGAACAGTGGGTTAACTGGTCTAGGAACAGTGGGTTAACTGGCCTAGGAACAGTGGGTTAACTGGTCTAGGAACAGTGGGTTAACTGGTCTAGGAACAGTGGGTTAACTGGTCTGGGAACAGTGGGTTAACTGGTCTAGGAACAGTGGGTTAACTGGTCTAGGAACAGTGGGTTAACTGGCCTAGGAACAGTGGGTTAACTGGTCTAGGAACAGTGGGTTAACTGGTCTAGGAACAGTGGGTTAACTGGTCTAGGAACAGTGGGTTAACTGGTCTGGGAACAGTGGGTTAACTGGTCTAGGAACAGTGGGTTAACTGGCCTAGGAATAGTGGGTTAACTGGTCTAGGAACAGTGGGTTAACTGGTCTAGGAACAGTGGGTTAACTGGTCTAGGAACAGTGGGTTAACTGGTCTAGGAACAGTGGAAGAGTGGGTTAACTGGTCTAGGAACAGTGGGTTAACTGGTCTAGGAACAGTGGGTTAACTGGTCTGGGAACAGTGGGTTAACTGGTCTGGGAACAGTGGAACAGTGGGTTAACTGGTCTGGGAACAGTGGGTTAACTGGTCTGGGAACAGTGGGTTAACTGGTCTGGGAACAGTGGGTTAACTGGTCTAGGAACAGTGGAACAGTGGGTTAACTGGTCTGGGAACAGTGGGTTAACTGGTCTGGGAACAGTGGGTTAACTGGTCTAGGAACAGTGGAACAGTGGGTTAACTGGTCTAGGAACAGTGGGTTAACTGGTCTGGGAACAGTGGGTTAACTGGTCTGGGAACAGTGGGTTAACTGGTCTAGGAACAGTGGGTTAACTGGTCTAGGAACAGTGGGTTAACTGGTCTAGGAACAGTGGGTTAACTGGTCTAGGAACAGTGGGTTAACTGGTCTAGGAACAGTGGGTTAACTGGTCTAGGAACAGTGGGTTAACTGGTCTAGGAACAGTGGGTTAACTGGTCTGGGAACAGTGGGTTAACTGGTCTAGGAACAGTGGGTTAACTGGTCTGGGAACAGTGGAACAGTGGGTTAACTGGTCTGGGAACAGTGGGTTAACTGGTCTAGGAACAGTGGGTTAACTGGTCTAGGAACAGTGGGTTAACTGGTCTAGGAACAGTGGGTTAACTGGTCTAGGAACAGTGGGTTAACTGGTCTAGGAACAGTGGGTTAACTGGTCTGGGAACAGTGGGTTAACTGGTCTGGGAACAGTGGGTTAACTGGTCTGGGAACAGTGGGTTAACTGGTCTAGGAACAGTGGGTTAACTGGTCTGGGAACAGTGGGTTAACTGGTCTGGGAACAGTGGGTTAACTGGTCTGGGAACAGTGGAACAGTGGGTTAACTGGTCTAGGAACAGTGGGTTAACTGGTCTGGGAACAGTGGGTTAACTGGTCTGGGAACAGTGGGTTAACTGGTCTAGGAACAGTGGAACAGTTTAACTGGTCTAGGAACAGTGGGTTAACTGGTCTAGGAACAGTGGGTTAACTGGTCTGGGAACAGTGGGTTAACTGGTCTGGGAACAGTGGGTTAACTGGTCTGGGAACAGTGGGTTAACTGTTCTGGGAACAGTGGGTTAACTGGTCTAGGAACAGTGGAACAGTGGGTTAACTGGTCTAGGAACAGTGGGTTAACTGGTCTGGGAACAGTGGGTTAACTGGTCTAGGAACAGTGGGTTAACTGGTCTTGGAACAGTGGGTTAACTGGTCTAGGAACAGTGGGTTAACTGGTCTAGGAACAGTGGGTTAACTGGTCTAGGAACAGTGGGTTAACTGGTCTGGGAACAGTGGGTTAACTGGTCTGGGAACAGTGGGTTAACTGGTCTGGGAACAGTGGGTTAACTGGTCTAGGGAACAGTGTGTTAACTGGTCTAGGAACAGTGGGTTAACTGGTCTAGGAACAGTGGGTTAACTGGTCTGGGAACAGTGGGTTAACTGGCCTGGGAACAGTGGGTTAACTGGTCTAGGAACAGTGGGTTAACTGGTCTAGGAACAGTGGGTTAACTGGTCTGGGAACAGTGGGTTAACTGGTCTGGGAACAGTGGGTTAACTGGTCTGGGAACAGTGGGTTAACTGGTCTGGGAACAGTGGGTTAACTGGTCTGGGAACAGTGGGTTAACTGGTCTGGGAACAGTGGATTAACTGGTCTGGGAACAGTGGGTTAACTGGTCTGGGAACAGTGGAACAGTGGGTTAACTGGTCTGGGAACAGTGGGTTAACTGGTCTGGGAACAGTGGGTTAACTGGTCTGGGAACAGTGGGTTAACTGGTCTGGGAACAGTGGGTTAACTGGTCTAGGAACAGTGGGTTAACTGGTCTAGGAACAGTGGGTTAACTGGTCTGGGAACAGTGGAACAGTGGGTTAACTGGTCTGGGAACAGTGGGTTAACTGGTCTGGGAACAGTGGAACAGTGGGTTAACTGGTCTGGGAACAGTGGGTTAACTGGTCTGGGAACAGTGGGTTAACTGTTCTAGGAACAGTGGAAGAGTGGGTTAACTGGTCTAGGAACAGTGGGTTAACTGGTCTAGGAACAGTGGGTTAACTGGTCTAGGAACAGTGGGTTAACTGGTCTAGGAACAGTGGGTTAACTGGTCTAGGAACAGTGGGTTAACTGGTCTGGGAACAGTGGGTTAACTGGTCTGGAACAGTGGGTTAACTGGTCTAGGAACAGTGGGTTAACTGGTCTGGGAACAGTGGGTTAACTGGTCTGGGAACAGTGGAACAGTGGGTTAACTGGTCTGGGAACAGTGGGTTAACTGGTCTGGGAACAGTGGGTTAACTGGTCTGGGAACAGTGGGTTAACTGGTCTAGGAACAGTGGAACAGTGGGTTAACTGGTCTGGGAACAGTGGGTTAACTGGTCTAGGAACAGTGGAACAGTGGGTTAACTGTTAACTGGTCTAGGAACAGTGGGTTAACTGGTCTGGGAACAGTGGGTTAACTGGTCTAGGAACAGTGGGTTAACTGGTCTAGGAACAGTGGAACAGTGGGTTAACTGGTCTAGGAACAGTGGAACAGTGGGTTAACTGGTCTAGGAACAGTGGGTTAACTGGTCTGGGAACAGTGGGTTAACTGGTCTAGGAACAGTGGGTTAACTGGTCTAGGAACAGTGGGTTAACTGGTCTGGGAACAGTGGGTTAACTGGTCTAGGAACAGTGGGTTAACTGGCCTAGGAACAGTGGGTTAACTGGTCTAGGAACAGTGGGTTAACTGGTCTAGGAACAGTGGGTTAACTGGTCTAGGAACAGTGGGTTAACTGGTCTAGGAACAGTGGAAGAGTGGGTTAACTGGTCTAGGAACAGTGGGTTAACTGGTCTAGGAACAGTGGGTTAACTGGTCTAGGAACAGTGGGTTAACTGGTCTAGGAACAGTGGGTTAACTGGTCTAGGAACAGTGGGTTAACTGGTCTAGGAACAGTGGGTTAACTGGTCTGGGAACAGTGGGTTAACTGGTCTAGGAACAGTGGGTTAACTGGTCTGGGAACAGTGGGTTAACTGGTCTGGGAACAGTGGAACAGTGGGTTAACTGGTCTGGGAACAGTGGGTTAACTGGTCTGGGAACAGTGGGTTAACTGGTCTGGGAACAGTGGGTTAACTGGTCTAGGAACAGTGGAACAGTGGGTTAACTGGTCTGGGAACAGTGGGTTAACTGGTCTAGGAACAGTGGAACAGTGGGTTAACTGGTCTAGGAACAGTGGGTTAACTGGTCTGGGAACAGTGGGTTAACTGGTCTAGGAACAGTGGGTTAACTGGTCTAGGAACAGTGGGTTAACTGGTCTAGGAACAGTGGAACAGTGGGTTAACTGGTCTAGGAACAGTGGGTTAACTGGTCTGGGAACAGTGGGTTAACTGGTCTAGGAACAGTGGGTTAACTGGTCTAGGAACAGTGGGTTAACTGGTCTGGGAACAGTGGGTTAACTGGTCTGGGAACAGTGGGTTAACTGGCCTAGGAACAGTGGGTTAACTGGCCTAGGAACAGTGGGTTAACTGGTCTAGGAACAGTGGGTTAACTGGTCTAGGAACAGTGGGTTAACTGGTCTGGGAACAGTGGGTTAACTGGTCTAGGAACAGTGGGTTAACTGGCCTAGGAACAGTGGGTTAACTGGTCTAGGAACAGTGGGTTAACTGGTCTAGGAACAGTGGGTTAACTGGTCTAGGAACAGTGGGTTAACTGGTCTAGGAACAGTGGGTTAACTGGTCTAGGAACAGTGGGTTAACTGGTCTAGGAACAGTGGGTTAACTGGTCTAGGAACAGTGGGTTAACTGGTCTAGGAACAGTGGGTTAACTGGTCTAGGAACAGTGGGTTAACTGGTCTAGGAACAGTGGGTTAACTGGTCTAGGAACAGTGGGTTAACTGGTCTAGGAACAGTGGGTTAACTGGTCTAGGAACAGTGGGTTAACTGGCCTAGGAACAGTGGGTTAACTGGCCTAGGAACAGTGGGTTAACTGGTCTAGGAACAGTGGGTTAACTGGTCTGGGAACAGTGGATTAACTGGTCTGGGAACAGTGGGTTAACTGGTCTAGGAACAGTGGGTTAACTGGTCTGGGAACAGTGGAACAGTGGGTTAACTGGTCTGGGAACAGTGGGTTAACTGGTCTGGGAACAGTGGGTTAACTGGTCTAGGAACAGTGGGTTAATTGGTCTAGGAACAGTGGGTTAACTGGTCTAGGAACAGTGGGTTAACTGGTCTAGGAACAGTGGGTTAACTGGTCTAGGAACAGTGGGTTAACTGGTCTAGGAACAGTGGGTTAACTGGTCTGGGAACAGTGGGTTAACTGGTCTGGAACAGTGGGTTAACTGGTCTAGGAACAGTGGGTTAACTGGTCTGGGAACAGTGGGTTAACTGGTCTGGGAACAGTGGAACAGTGGGTTAACTGGTCTGGGAACAGTGGGTTAACTGGTCTGGGAACAGTGGGTTAACTGGTCTAGGAACAGTGGAACAGTGGGTTAACTGGTCTGGGAACAGTGGGTTAACTGGTCTAGGAACAGTGGAACAGTGGGTTAACTGGTCTAGGAACAGTGGGTTAACTGGTCTGGGAACAGTGGGTTAACTGGTCTAGGAACAGTGGGTTAACTGGTCTAGGAACAGTGGGTTAACTGGTCTAGGAACAGTGGAACAGTGGGTTAACTGGTCTAGGAACAGTGGGTTAACTGGTCTGGGAACAGTGGGTTAACGGTCTAGGAACAGTGGGTTAACTGGTCTGGGAACAGTGGGTTAACTGGTCTAGGAACAGTGGGTTAACTGGTCTAGGAACAGTGGGTTAACTGGTCTGGGAACAGTGGGTTAACTGGTCTGGGAACAGTGGGTTAACTGGTCTAGGAACAGTGGGTTAACTGGTCTAGGAACAGTGGAACAGTGGGTTAACTGGTCTGGGAACAGTGGGTTAACTGGTCTAGGAACAGTGGAACAGTGGGTTAACTGGTCTAGGAACAGTGGGTTAACTGGTCTGGGAACAGTGGGTTAACTGGTCTAGGAACAGTGGGTTAACTGGTCTGGGAACAGTGGGTTAACTGGTCTGGGAACAGTGGGTTAACTGGTCTAGGAACAGTGGGTTAACTGGTCTGGGAACAGTGGGTTAACTGCCTGTTTATTATGGAGGAATGGAAAATCATCTGTTTTGTATGCTAGTTGGTATGCTATGTTAAATGTTAACTCAATGACGATGACGATGACGATGACGATGACGATGAATGCTGCCGTTTCTCTGACAAACGGTTTCAAATGAATATTTTTAATGATCTAATTATTTCATTTTATTTTATATCCAGTATTTTATTTTGGAACCAAAAACACATACAGCCACAGACCTCTAGATTTCTCCCTTGATCCTTTTTAGTAGCCTGTTGTGCTAGCAAGCAAAATGGCTGAATTGAGTAAAGGTGCTTCTACACAAAGCAGCGAAAACTCCTTTGACTCTATCGCCGACCATAAGGCCATTTAAATGCATGGTATGTGACACAGTCATCCCAGTGAAGGACTTTTCTGAACTTCACCTTTGTCAAATAACACAAACTAAATGCTGCCAAGACGAGGAAATTAAACATCTGGATGTCTAATTTTGAACGTCTCACGTTTAACCGCATTTGTTGATACCTCTGCTTTAATGGATCTTGAGCATTTTCCTTATTTTCCTTACGGCCTTCTGAACCAAAAGTCAGATGCTATCAGCTCTACCCCAGGCGGGCGTGAATGGAGTGTGATTGGATCCAGGAGGAGGAAGTGACCTCAGTGTTCTGATTTTTTTTCTCTCGCAGCGTCGAGAGACTTACACTCTCTAATAGTTTTGAGCCACTGTCCCCGCTGTCTTCCTCGGGGCGTACGGACACCGGGTACACAGATCTAGAATCAAATCAAATCAAAATGTATTTGTCACGTGCGCCGAATACAACAGGTGTAGTAGACCTTACAGTGAAATGCTGAATACAACAGGTGTAGTAGACCTTACAGTGAAATGCTTAATACAACAGGTGCAGTAGACCTTACAGTGAAATGCCGAATACAACAGGTGTAGTAGACCTTACAGTGAAATGCTGAATACAACAGATGTAGTAGACCTCACAGTGAAATGCAGAATACAACAGGTGCAGTAGACCTTACAGTGAAATGCTGAATACAACAGGTGTAGTAGACCTTACAGTGAAATGCTGAATACAACAGGTGTAGTAGACCTTACAGTGAAATGCTGAATACAACAGGTGTAGTAGACCTTACAGTGAAATGCTTAATACAACAGGTGCAGTAGACCTTACAGTGAAATGCTGAATACAACAGGTGTAGTAGACCTTACAGTGAAATGCTGAATACAACAGGTGTAGTAGACCTCACAGTGAAATGCTGAATACAACAGGTGTAGTAGACCTTACAGTGAAATGCTGAATACAACAGGTGTAGTAGAACTCACAGTGAAATGCCGAATACAACAGGTGCAGTAGACCTTACAGTGAAATGCTGAATACAACAGGTGTAGTAGACCTTACAGTGAAATGCTTAATACAACAGCTGTAGTAGACCTCACAGTGAAATGCTGAATACAACAGGTGCAGTAGACCTTACAGTGAAATGCTGAATACAACAGGTGTAGTAGACCTTACAGTGAAATGCTGAATACAACAGGTGTAGTAGACCTCACAGTGAAATGCTGAATACAACAGGTGTAGTAGACCTTACAGTGAAATGCTGAATACAATAGGTGTAGTAGACCTCACAGTGAAATGCTGAATACAACAGGTGTAGTAGACCTCACAGTGAAATGCTGAATAAAACAGGTGTAGTAGACCTTACAGTGAAATGCTGAATACAACAGGTGTAGTAGACCTTACAGTGAAATGCTGAATACAACAGGTGTAGTAGACCTTACAGTGAAATGCTTAATACAACAGGTGCAGTAGACCTTACAGTGAAATGCTGAATACAACAGGTGTAGTAGACCTTACAGTGAAATGCTGAATACAACAGGTGTAGTAGACCTCACAGTGAAATGCTGAATACAACAGGTGTAGTAGACCTCACAGTGAAATGCTGAATACAACAGGTGCAGTAGACCTTACAGTGAAATGCTGAATACAACAGGTGTAGCAGACCTCACAGTGAAATGCTGAATACAACAGGTGTAGTAGACCTTACAGTGAAATGCTGAATACAATAGGTGTAGTAGACCTCACAGTGAAATGCTGAATACAACAGGTGTAGTAGACCTCACAGTGAAATGCTGAATAAAACAGGTGTAGTAGACCTTACAGTGAAATGCTGAATACAACAGGTGTAGTAGACCTTACAGTGAAATGCTTAATACAACAGGTGCAGTAGACCTTACAGTGAAATGCTGAATACAACAGGTGTAGTAGACCTTACAGTGAAATGCTGAATACAACAGGTGTAGTAGAACTCACAGTGAAATGCTGAATAAAACAGGTGCAGTAGACCTTACAGTGAAATGCTGAATACAACAGGTGTAGTAGACCTTACAGTGAAATGCTTAATACAACAGCTGTAGTAGACCTCACAGTGAAATGCTGAATACAACAGGTGTAGTAGACCTTACAGTGAAATGCTGAATACAACAGGTGTAGTAGACCTTACAGTGAAATGCTGAATACAACAGGTGTAGTAGACCTTACAGTGAAATGCTTAATACAACAGGTGCAGTAGACCTTACAGTGAAATGCTGAATACAACAGGTGTAGTAGACCTTACAGTGAAATGCTGAATACAACAGGTGTAGTAGACCTCACAGTGAAATGCTGAATACAACAGGTGTAGTAGACCTTACAGTGAAATGCTTAATACAACAGGTGCAGTAGACCTTACAGTGAAATGCCGAATACAACAGGTGTAGTAGACCTTACAGTGAAATGCTGAATACAACAGGTGTAGTAGACCTCACAGTGAAATGCTGAATACAACAGGTGCAGTAGACCTTACAGTGAAATGCTGAATACAACAGGTGTAGTAGACCTTACAGTGAAATGCTGAATACAACAGGTGTAGTAGAACTCACAGTGAAATGCTGAATACAACAGGTGCAGTAGACCTTACAGTGAAATGCTGAATACAACAGGTGTAGTAGACCTTACAGTGAAATGCTGAATACAACAGGTGTAGTAGACCTTACAGTGAAATGCTGAATACAACAGGTGTAGTAGACCTTACAGTGAAATGCTTAATACAACAGGTGCAGTAGACCTTACAGTGAAATGCTGAATACAACAGGTGTAGTAGACCTTACAGTGAAATGCTGAATACAACAGGTGTAGTAGACCTCACAGTGAAATGCTGAATACAACAGGTGTAGTAGACCTCACAGTGAAATGCTGAATACAACAGGTGCAGTAGACCTTACAGTGAAATGCTGAATACAACAGGTGTAGCAGACCTCACAGTGAAATGCTGAATACAACAGGTGTAGTAGACCTTACAGTGAAATGCTGAATACAATAGGTGTAGTAGACCTCACAGTGAAATGCTGAATACAACAGGTGTAGTAGACCTCACAGTGAAATGCTGAATAAAACAGGTGTAGTAGACCTTACAGTGAAATGCTGAATACAACAGGTGTAGTAGACCTTACAGTGAAATGCTTAATACAACAGGTGCAGTAGACCTTACAGTGAAATGCTGAATACAACAGGTGTAGTAGACCTTACAGTGAAATGCTGAATACAACAGGTGTAGTAGAACTCACAGTGAAATGCTGAATAAAACAGGTGCAGTAGACCTTACAGTGAAATGCTGAATACAACAGGTGTAGTAGACCTTACAGTGAAATGCTTAATACAACAGCTGTAGTAGACCTCACAGTGAAATGCTGAATACAACAGGTGTAGTAGACCTTACAGTGAAATGCTGAATACAACAGGTGTAGTAGACCTTACAGTGAAATGCTGAATACAACAGGTGTAGTAGACCTTACAGTGAAATGCTTAATACAACAGGTGCAGTAGACCTTACAGTGAAATGCTGAATACAACAGGTGTAGTAGACCTTACAGTGAAATGCTGAATACAACAGGTGTAGTAGACCTCACAGTGAAATGCTGAATACAACAGGTGTAGTAGACCTTACAGTGAAATGCTTAATACAACAGGTGCAGTAGACCTTACAGTGAAATGCCGAATACAACAGGTGTAGTAGACCTTACAGTGAAATGCTGAATACAACAGGTGTAGTAGACCTCACAGTGAAATGCTGAATACAACAGGTGCAGTAGACCTTACAGTGAAATGCTGAATACAACAGGTGTAGTAGACCTTACAGTGAAATGCTGAATACAACAGGTGTAGTAGAACTCACAGTGAAATGCTGAATACAACAGGTGCAGTAGACCTTACAGTGAAATGCTGAATACAACAGGTGTAGTAGACCTTACAGTGAAATGCTTAATACAACAGCTGTAGTAGACCTCACAGTGAAATGCTGAATACAACAGGTGTAGTAGACCTTACAGTGAAATGCTGAATACAACAGGTGCAGTAGACCTTACAGTGAAATGCTGAATACAACAGGTGTAGTAGACCTTACAGTGAAATGCTTAATACAACAGGTGCAGTAGACCTTACAGTGAAATGCTGAATACAACAGGTGTAGTAGACCTTACAGTGAAATGCTGAATACAACAGGTGTAGTAGACCTCACAGTGAAATGCTGAATACAACAGGTGTAGTAGACCTTACAGTGAAATGCTTAATACAACAGGTGCAGTAGACCTTACAGTGAAATGCCGAATACAACAGGTGTAGTAGACCTTACAGTGAAATGCTGAATACAACAGGTGTAGTAGACCTCACAGTGAAATGCTGAATACAACAGGTGCAGTAGACCTTACAGTGAAATGCTGAATACAACAGGTGTAGTAGACCTTACAGTGAAATGCTGAATACAACAGGTGTAGTAGAACTCACAGTGAAATGCTGAATACAACAGGTGCAGTAGACCTTACAGTGAAATGCTGAATACAACAGGTGTAGTAGACCTTACAGTGAAATGCTTAATACAACAGCTGTAGTAGACCTCACAGTGAAATGCTGAATACAACAGGTGCAGTAGACCTTACAGTGAAATGCTGAATACAACAGGTGTAGTAGACCTTACAGTGAAATGCTGAATACAACAGGTGTAGTAGACCTCACAGTGAAATGCTGAATACAACAGGTGTAGTAGACCTTACAGTGAAATGCTGAATACAATAGGTGTAGTAGACCTCACAGTGAAATGCTGAATACAACAGGTGTAGTAGACCTCACAGTGAAATGCTGAATAAAACAGGTGTAGTAGACCTTACAGTGAAATGCTGAATACAACAGGTGTAGTAGACCTTACAGTGAAATGCTGAATACAACAGGTGTAGTAGACCTTACAGTGAAATGCTTAATACAACAGGTGCAGTAGACCTTACAGTGAAATGCTGAATACAACAGGTGTAGTAGACCTTACAGTGAAATGCTGAATACAACAGGTGTAGTAGACCTCACAGTGAAATGCTGAATACAACAGGTGTAGTAGACCTTACAGTGAAATGCTTAATACAACAGGTGCAGTAGACCTTACAGTGAAATGCCGAATACAACAGGTGTAGTAGACCTTACAGTGAAATGCCGAATACAACAGGTGTAGTAGACCTTACAGTGAAATGCTGAATACAACAGGTGTAGTAGACCTCACAGTGAAATGCTGAATACAACAGGTGTAGTAGACCTTACAGTGAAATGCTGAATACAACAGGTGTAGTAGACCTTACAGTGAAATGCTGAATACAACAGGTGTAGTAGAACTCACAGTGAAATGCTGAATACAACAGGTGTAGTAGACCTCACAGTGAAATGCTGAATACAACAGGTGCAGTAGACCTTACAGTGAAATGCTGAATACAACAGGTGCAGTAGACCTTACAGTGAAATGCTGAATACAACAGCTGTAGTAGACCACAGTGAAAATCTTACTTACAGGCTCTAACCAATAGTTCAAAAAAGGTGTTAGGTGAACAATAGGTAGATAAAGAAATAAAACTACAGTAAAAAGACAGTGAAAAATAACAGTAGCGAGGTGTGTGTGTGTGTGTGTGTGCGTGTAGGTAAGTAAAGAAAATAAAACAACAGTAAAAAGACATTTTGAAAATAACAATAGAGAGGTTATATACAGTAGAGAGGTTATATACAGTAGAGAGGCTATATACAGTCGAGAGGTTATAACAGTAGAGAGGTTATATACAGTAGAGAGGCTATATACAGTAGAGAGGCTATATACAGTAGCGAGGCTATATACAGTAGAGAGGCTATATACAGCAGAGAGGCTATAACAGTAGAGAGGTTATATACAGTAGAGAGGCTATATACAGTAGAGAGGCTATATACAGTAGCGAGGCTATATACAGTAGCGAGGCTATATACAGTAGAGAGGCTATATACAGTAGAGAGGCTATATACAGTAGAGAGGTTATATACAGTAGCGAGGCTACATACAGACACTGGTTAGTCTGGCTGATTGAGGTAGTATGTACATGTAGATATGGTTAAAGTGACTATGCATATATATTTTTATTTTATTTTACTTTAGGTAGCTTAGTGGTTAGAGGGGGGAGTTAGCCTAGTGGTTAGAGGAGGCAGGTAGCCTAGTGGTTAGAGGAGGCAGGTAGCCTAGTGGTTAGAGGAGGCAGGTAGCCTAGTGGTTAGAGGAGGCAGGTAGCCTAGTGGTTAGAGGCGGCAGGTAGCCTAGTGGTTAGAGGAGGCAGGTAGCCTAGTGGTTAGAGGAGGCAGGTAGCCTAGTGGTTAGAGGAGGCAGGTAGCCTAGTGGTTAGAGGAGGCAGGTAGCCTAGTGGTTAGAGGAGGCAGGTAGCCTAGTGGTTAGAGGAGGCAGGTAGCCTAGTGGTTAGAGGAGGCAGGCAGCCTAGTGGTTAGAGGAGGCAGGTAGCCTAGTGGTTAGAGGAGGCAGGTAGCCTAGTGGTTAGAGGAGGCAGGTAGCCTCCTATCATCTCTTCCCTCTGCTCAAACCTTCTCCAACCTATCTCCTGATTCTGCCTCCTCAACCCTCCTCTCCTCCCTTTCTGCATCCTTTGACTCTCTATGTCCCCTATCCTCCAGGCCGGCTCGGTCCTCCCCTCCCGCTCCGTGGCTCGACGACTCATTGCGAGCTCACAGAACAGGGCTCCGGGCAACCGAGCGGAAATGGAGGCAGGTAGCCTAGTGGTTAGAGGAGGCAGGTAGCCTAGTGGTTAGAGGAGGCAGGTAGCCTAGTGGTTAGAGGAGGCAGGTAGCCTAGTGGTTAGAGGAGGCAGGTAGCCTAGTGGTTAGAGGAGGTAGCCTAGTGGTTAGAGGAGGTAGCCTAGTGGTTAGAGGAGGCAGGTAGCCTAGTGGTTAGAGGAGGCAGGTAGCCTAGTGGTTAGAGGAGGCAGGTAGCCTAGTGCTTAGAGGAGGTAGTCTAGTGGTTAGAGGAGGCAGGTAGCCTAGTGGTTAGAGGAGGCAGGTAGCCTAGTGGTTAGAGGAGGCAGGTAGCCTAGTGGTTAGAGGAGGCAGGTAGCCTAGTGGTTAGAGGAGGCAGGTAGCCTAGTGCTTAGAGGAGGCAGGTAGCCCTAGTGGTTAGAGTGTAGAGGCGTCAGGGTAGCCTAGTGGTTAGAGTGTTGGACTAGTAACTGGAAGGTTGCAAGTTCAAATCCCCGAGCTGACAAGCTACAAATCTGTCGTTCTGCCACTGAGCAAGGCAGTTTAACCCACTGTTCCTAGGCCAGTTAACCCACTGTTCCTAGGCCGTCATTGAAAAATAAGAATGTGTTCTTAACTGACTTGCCAAGTTAAATAAAGGTAAAATAAAAAAATCAGATTTACTTCCCAGCTAACAATTCTAGGGAGAGAGAACGTTTTTGTAATGTTACCCTGATGTTTCAGTGTCCGGTTTTCCTTTAGTTGCGAGAACATTCAATCTGTTAGCAAAAAAAAACTCCTGATAACCTTTTTAGCATGTTTTGTTGTTAAGAGTTAGGAGAACATTTCCCTTAATGTCAAACAGAACATACCCAGAACGTGTTTGCCATGTTCTCATAATATACAATATTAATGTTCTAGACACGTTTCATGGGAACGTTGCAAGAGCATTAATGTTTCCAGTTTTTCTGTGGGTTAGCAGAACATTCCATCAACATCCCAACAAACATACACAGCGTTCCCACACAGTGGCATGCCATGGCAGAGTTTATGGAATATTTGGCATGGCCCATAGACTTCCACATTCACAGTACAGCAACAACAAAAAAAAACAGCATTTTGAAGAAAATATGAACATGTGCATTCAAAAATATGCATGTTATGCATACTACAATCACAGTAAAATACAGCCAAATTCAAAAAACACGTCAGTCGACAAAATATATTAAAATTACGCAAATAAACATTTAATGTCTTGTATGAACTGTTAATTTTAAATATAGTTCAACGAATTGTATATTTCTGTTTTACAACGGAAACTCTACAAACTTCTGTTTTCTGAGCCGTTATTATTAGACAGGCAGAATCATGACTACCTACTTCTCGGGTCCTCCTTCTGCCCTTAAATGAATGTCACCGACTGCGTGACGTTCTCTTTTACCCACTGTCAGAGAGGAGATTGGGTGGGTTTCTACATCTTCAGCAAATAATCCGTCGGATTTATCAAACATCGTTTGTTGAAAATTCACCACAATCACTGTATCATCATGAATAGTAACGTTTCTTTCATGTTTGATCAATATTGCAGAACTTTTAGGTCCCCCATCCATCGATAATCTACAATGGCCGAGGAAGGGTAAGCGTGACGGTTGTACTCCGGTTTAGCTCCTGAACCAAGGCTAGCTAGCCAACACATGTGCACGTTTAAAAGTTTAATTGCGTGTCAAGTGGTGCTTTGTTCCGAAAATATAATTTCCATGTTTCTACTTGCACTTTTAATACTCTTGGCAACACTATGGCGTATAGTCCGGTGGCTGCAACCAAGTATATATTTAAATGTGAATGAAGCTGCATTGCTAACGGAGTAGATAGTTCCCGGCGCTTGTGTGATGATTTACTTTCTTTAGTCGGATACCCCTTCACTTCAAATTATGAGTGAGATCCCTTATCTGACACGCCGATTGATTGCGCACATTCAACCCGGAGGACTAGCGCCTTTACCGGTCAGTTGCAGCCAACTAACTGTTGTATCCCCTTTCCCATCCCACGCGTCTCCCCATGTCCTCTCCCGTCGTTCCCCTCTCCTCCACCTTCTCTCCCCATGTCCTCTCCCGTCGTTCCCCTCTCCTCCACCTTCTCTCCCCATGTCCTCTCCCGTCGTTCCCCTCTCCTCCACCTTCTCTCCCCATGTCCTCTCCCGTCGTTCCCCTCTCCTCCACCTTCTCTCCCCATGTCCTCTCCCGTCGTTCCCCTCTCCTCCACCTCTCCCCATGTCCTCTCCCTTCGTTCCCCTCTCCTCCACCTTCTCTCCCCATGTCCTCTCCCCGTCGTTCCCCTCCTCCACCTTCTCTCCCCATGTCCTCTCCCGTCGTTCCCCTCCTCCACCTTCTCTCCCCATGTCCTCTCCCGTCGTTCCCCTCCTCCACCTTCTCTCCCCATGTCCTCTCCCTTCGTTCCCCTCCTCCACCTTCTCTCCCCATGTCCTCTCCCGTCGTTCCCCTCCTCCACCTTCTCTCCCCATGTCCTCTCCCGTCGTTCCCCTCTCCTCCACCTTCTCTCCCCATGTCCTCTCCCGTCGTTCCCCTCTCCTCCACCTCGTCTCCCCATGTCCTTTTCCCCCTCAGCATCGCTGCTGGAGGTGTGATGGATGTCAACACCGCTCTCCCTGAGGTGCTCAAGACCGCACTCATCCATGACGGTCTGGCCCGCGGTATCCGTGAGGCCGCCAAGGCGCTGGACAAGTGAGTTTGAACATTTCTGGTCATTACTTTGTTCCCTAAGTGGCATGCCTTTCATTCCATGTGTAGTGGCTGGCACATGTTGCACTACTTTTGCCTAGAGCATTTATGTAGGGAATAGGGTGTAATTTGGGACAGACAAGAAATGGATTGTCTTTTTTTTTCCTGCTGTGTTCTATTAGTTGGTGAAGTACGGCTGATAGTTGGGTTGCCATCGTTACCCAAACGCTGAAGTATCTCTGTCCCAAATGGTACCCTAGTCCCTAGCTGGTGCACTACCTTTGAAAGGAGTGTTCTATATACTAGGGGAATTAGGGTGTCATTTGGGAGGTAAACATAAGGGGAATAGATGCGGTTACATTGTAGGATATTATTTTCGGCGCTGTATCATTTTAACATGGTAACGTTGGTACCAGCACCACAACTCGTGTTTTTCTTTCATAGCTTGTTTCCGTCTTTTTAAATAGGGAGCCAATTTCTTTTCAGCACTTATTTACATGACTGATCAAAATGTGTTGCCATGGCTCTCTTGTCTGTAATTTCCCAGCTCTAGCACACTAACGTAGTTACCTAGTTATAATCCTCATGTTAACTGAGCCTCGCTCTCTCCCATCCTCTCCTGTGTCCAGGCGCCAGGCCCACCTCTGCGTCCTTGCTGCCAACTGCGATGAGCCCATGTACGTGAAGCTGGTGGAAGCTCTCTGCGCTGAGCATCAGATTAACCTCATCAAGGTATAAATCCTGGGATAGATTGGGGTGGGGGGTGTACTGGTTACACCAATGAGAACGCAGAAACCGGTGCATATTGGGGGTACTGGTTACACCAATGAGAACGCAGAAACCGGGTGCATATTGGGGGGTACTGGTTACACCAATGAGAACGCAGAAACCGGTGCATATTGGGGGGGGTACTGGTTACACCAATGAGAACGCAGAAACCGGGTGCATATTGGGGGGGGGGGGTACTGGTTACACCAATGAGAACGCAGAAATCGGGTGCATATTGGGGGTACTGGTTACACCAATGAGAACGCAGAAACCGGTGCATATTGGGGGTACTGGTTACACCAATGAGAACGCAGAAACTGGGTGCATATTTACAAGTCCAGAGAAAGTAGGCTGTTTTGACCTGTGGGAACCACTGAGAAGTAGTGTTGCTATGTTATGGTGCAGAACGAAGGGGGCCATGATGATACTGGACGGAGTAGAGGTTATACTGCTCCCTATCCTCTCTATAGTGCACTACTTTCGACTAGAACCCTATGGACCCTGTTCAACAGTAGTGCACTATATAGGTTTCTGTTTGAGACACTATGGAATTACTAGCACTGCCGAATCCTTCCATATTTTCTCCTGTCTTCACCTCTCTCCTCCCGCCTCTTCCCTGTGCACCAGGTCGATGACAACAAGAAGCTTGGCGAGTGGGTCGGTTTGTGTAAAATCGACCGCGAAGGCAAACCCCGTAAGGTGGTGGGCTGCAGCTGTGTTGTAATCAAGGTATATTTTAAAACTCAAAACATTTGCCTGTAAATCTTCCGGAAACTTCTGGGGAGAGTGAGCTGTATCTTACGGAGGGCTCCTTGTGGCGTAACTGCGTCCACTGTGTGATCAGAGCTGTTGGTGCCAGTCGAGTGCAGGTGCTGTGCCCTCAGTGCCTTGCAGCTGCTTGTTCTATACATCTGGCCAGAGTGTGTCTGCCAGAGTACGAGCCCCGACGCCTCACTGTGGTGTCTGGGGTCCCAATAAATGGCTACATTGACCATTTTATTAGTTACTTTACCATACTTACCACAATGTACAGTGCTGCACTTTATCCACATTTTTGTTACATTACAGCCTTATTCTAAAATGTTTAATCCCCTCATTGATCTACTCACAATACCCCATAATGACATCACAATACCCCATAATGACATCACAATACCCCATAATGACATCACAATACCCCATAATGACATCACAATACCCCATAATGACATCACAATACCCCAAAAGCAGATTTTTAGACATTTTTGCACATGTATTAAATTATCACATTTACACAAGTATTCAGACCCTTTACTCAGTACTTCGTTGAAGCACCTTTGGCAGCGATTACAGCCTCGAGTCTTATTGGGTGTGATGCTACAAGCTTGGCACACCTGTATTTGGAGAGTTTCTCTCAATCTTCTCTGCAGATCCTCTCCAGCTCTGTCAGGTTGGATGGGGAGCGTCGCTGCACAGATATTTTCAGGTCTCTCCAGAGATGTTCGATCGGGTTCAAGTCCGGGCTCTGGCTGGGTCACTCAAGGACATTCAGAGACTTGTCCAGAAGCCACTCCTGCGTTGTCTTGGTTGTGTGCTTATGGTCGTTGTCCTGTTGGAAGGTGAACCTTCTCCTCAGTCTGAGGTCCTGAGCGCTCTGGAGCAGGTTTTCATCAAGGATCTCTCTACTCCGTTCATCTTTCCCTCCATCCTGACTAGTCTCCCAGTCCCTGCCACTGAAAAACATCCCCACAGCATGATGCTGCCACCACCATGCTTCACCGTAGGGATGGTGCCAGGTTTCCTCCAGACGTGACACTTGACATTCAGGCGCGTTAAATCTTGGTTTCATCAGACCAGAGAATCTTGTTTCTCGTGGTCTGAGTTCTTCAGGTGCCTTTTGGCAAACTCCAAATGGGCTGTCATGTGACTTTTACTCTGGTGGAGTGCTGCAGAGATGGTTGTCCTTCTAGAAGGTTCTCCCATTTCCACAGAGGAAATCTGTAGCTCTGTCAGAGTGACCAGCCGGTTCTCGGTCACCTCCCTGACCAAGGCCCTTCTCCCCAGATTGCACAGTTCAGGAGGCCACTGTGTTCTTGAGGTCCTTCAATGTTGCGGAAATGTTTTGGTACCCTTCCCCAGATCTGTGCCTCCTGTCTCAGAGCTCTACGGACAATTCCTTCGACCTCATGGCTTGGTTTTTGCTCTGACATGCACTGTCAACTGTGGGACCTTATATAGACAGGTGTGTGCCTTTCCCAATCATGTCCAATCAATTGAATTTACCAAAGATGGACTCCAATCAATTTGTACCAACATCAAGAATGATCAGTGGAAACGAGATGCTCAATTTCAAGTATCCTAGCAAAAGGGTCTGAATAATTATGTAAATAAGGTATTTCTGTTTATAATTTTTTACATTTGCTAATTTCTCAACCTATTTTTGCTTTGTCATTATGGGGTATTGTATGTAGTATATATTATACAACAGGAATGTAACGATACAAAATATGTCAAGTGGTCTGAATGCTTTCTCCCTAATGGGACCCTATTCAGGACTGTAAACGGTCTTGTAGCTAGCTCCTTTATAACATTTAATTTATAACCCCCCCCCCCTTCCTCCTCTGTCTCTAGGACTATGGCAAGGAGTCTCAAGCCAAGGATGTGATTGAAGAGTACTTCAAGGCCAAGAAGTGAGGTGTCTGTTTTCAATAAAAAGCTTGTGGAAATACGTTTCTTTCTGGAGTTTTTATTAAAGGAAAGGTTTACCCATTTTGATATTTTTTTGTGCATCTCTTGAGTGTTCCGTTGATTTTCATGAGTGTTCCTGGGTCTTTAATGTTTTCATGTCTGATCGAAAACATCTTATCATACATGTCAGATTTTCAATAATGTCCGATGTCATAACTCGAATGAGACACTTTTTTTGCGGTGTTCTTTACCTCAACTGTGTAATTTATCTGAAGGTTAAATGACCATGTTAACCTGCTACTGAGACATTTTCCACCACCATCAACAAAGTGCACTGAAGCTGTTCTGTCTGGTGGTGGCCCAACACCCTATTAACACACTGCTGGCGTTTACCTTTATTTTGGCAGTTACTTTTATTTAGTTACCCTGAACAAGTGGATGGTGCTCATTTGAATGAACATACCATTAGGTGAGATTGTGTACATGCTCCCTCTCCCTTAACACAAAGATGAAGGCAGTTGAGAAATATGCATTTTATTCCAGGGCTATAGACCTCTTCAGAATGACTGGGAGGGAGGCTATACACCACAGCCTTATGGAAATGCACACAATATTTTCCAACAATCATTTTGAGAGCAGCCAGCCTGTTTCTCCCGATTTGCGCCTCTAGTCCAGGGTGCATTACTGTGGTGCTGTTACCAGAGATATTATAGGGAGGAGATGGCAATGTATGACGCCTCACCCAGCAGACTGCCGACCAATCGCGTGTGTGTTGTTATGCTGCGTCACGTGGTTGCTAAGCTAATCGTCATGCACTGGCTTGTTGGTGTATGTAGAGAAACGTGCCTGTTTTCCTCTGAAGTACATATCACGATTGAAAGCACCAATTTGTAAGTCGCTCTGGATAAGAGCGTCTGCTAAATGACTTAAATGTAAATGTACAAAGCTATACATTAATACAGCTGGCGAGTTAATTATCTCACAAATGTTTATTTTTTTGAGCTAGCGGCCAATGGCAAATTGTGTAAATCAAATGATACAACCCCCCCCTCCCAAAAAATCTCAGTTTGAATTCCAGGTTGTAAGGCAACAAAATAGGAGAAATGCCAAGGGGGGTGAATACTTTCGCCACTGTACACACTGTCTCTGAATCAGAGGCTGTACTAACTAGGACTGTTGCTGTGACTATTACCGCCTCTCCAGTGTATTCTACTATTCTAACTGGAAGTTGAGACCGACTGAGTTGTTGATCATTGCTAAATAATCATGTTCGAGTCCATACCACTGTTACGGTAACCGTATTACCGCCACACCGGCGGTCACGAGTCATGAAGGCAGTCAAATTCCACGTGACTGTTTTGTCACGGCAACTAGGCTTCTCTAAGCTCTGATGCTGCTGATGGTCATTAGCCTACCTAACTGCCTGGTGCTCGGCACTCTATTGTCCCTCTAATCACTCTGACATCAATGTAAATGTATTAGAAAATCTAACTAAACACTTCATGAGAGCCCATGAGCTGAAGTTGCAACAACATTTCTATAATTGCAATTGCAGGAGAAAATAGAGTGATGGCCTCTTAAAAAGAGGAGGATCCCATCAGCTTTCTGTAGGCCAGGCCTACTATATTTATTTCTCAACTTACCTAATATAAAGCACATTGTTTATCTTTACAAACAGGAGTATAACCTACCTGGCTGGCATTAAAATGAACCAAGGGAAAAGTGTCCTCCATTCACTATTTAACTGTATAGATGACATGTATTATTTCCCACTGACCCTGCTTCCAGACAGGTGCATGATAATGGTCCATTCTAAATCAAAACAAATTTCACACATCAGCTCCCTCTTATTGCTAAGATAACTGGCCATCCAGGACCGATATACTAGGCGATGTCAGAGGAAGGCCCAACATTTTTTTCTCTCTGCTACCTGCAAGGTCATTACAAACTGTTCTCTCTGCTACCTGCACGAGCGCCAAGTCTAGGTCCAAAATGCTCCTTAACAGCTTCTACCCCCAAGCCTTAAGATTGCTGAACAATTATTTACATTGATATTGCTACTTGCTGTTTATTATCACTTTACCCCTACCTACATGTACAAATTACCTCAACTGACCTGTACCCCTGCACACTGACTCTTTACCGGTATATAACCTCCTTATTCTTATTTTATTGTGTTATTACATTTTTTATTTTAGTTTATTTAGTAAACCTTTTCTTAATTCTATTTTTTTAAACTGCATTGTTGGTTAAGGGCTTGTAAGTAAGCATTTCACGGTTGTATTCGGGGGATGTGACAAATGAAATTGCATTTGATTTATGCAGGTCAATAATCATTCTCTTAACTTGTATGCCCTCTAGTGGATTTAGTTGGTATGACATGTACTGACGTACATTTTTATAAATGTCGATGGCAAAGGGGCGTTAGGCTGCTACAGGCTATACTGAATGAACTACATAATACCGGAGGGGAAAAAACGAGCGTGAACTAAAAATAGATATCCTACGATCTCCAATGATAGCTTTTAGATTTATAAACGCAAACTATGGCGGAGAGAAATTATAATTAGCTATGGCTGTGTTGCGTTTGTACCATAGATTAATGACATGGGTTAGCTACATGGTAAACTTAAAACGGAAGCCCAAAAAAAACGAGCATTAAAACCTAAACAGTGAAACCCTGTAAGTTTTATACATTAGCAAATGGTTTCCTGAAAAAATGTAGAGCTAATCAAAATAGTGGGTAACACTTTACTTGACACACAGCGTCAGAACACTGTCATGACCCCATACAGTACCAGTCAAAAGTTTGGACATCTACTCATTCAAGGGTTTTTCTTTATTTTTTTAACTATTTTCTACGTTGTAGAATAATTGTGAAGACATCAAAACTATGAAATAACACATATGGAATCATGTAGTAACCTAAAAAAGTGTTAAACAAATCAAAATATATGTTATATTTGAGATTTTTCAAAGTAGTCACCCTTTGCCTTGATGACAGCTTTGCACACTCTTTAGCATTCTCTTAACCAGCTTCTCCCGGAATGAAGGAGTTCCCACATATGTTTTGTATTGAAGTCAATGTACCCAGAGGAGGACGGACGCTAGCTATCCTCTGGCTACACCCTGGTGCTACCCTATTACTAGTGACATCACCAAGCATCAACCATTACTAGTGACATCACCAAGCATCAACCATTACTAGTGACATCACCAAGCATCAACCATTACTAGTGACATCACCAAGTATCAACAGGTGACTGGGGACTACTGTAATCTTCGTAATAATGTGACAGGGGACTGGGGACTACTGTAATCTTCATTATAATGTGACTGGGGACTACTGTAATCTTCGTAATAATGTGACTGGGGACTACTGTAATCTTCGTAATAATGTGACTGGGGACTACTGTAATCTTTATAATAATGTGACTGGGGACTACCGTAATCTTTATAATAATGTGACTGGGGACTACCGTAATCTTCATTATAATGTGACTGGGGACTACTGTAATCTTCATTATAATGTGACTGGGGACTACCGTAATCTTCATTATAATGTGACTGGGGACTACTGTAATCTTTATAATAATGTGACTGGGGACTCTTCATAATAATGTGACTGGGGACTACTGTAATCTTTATAATAATGTGACTGGGGACTACCGTAATCTTCATTATAATGTGACTGGGGACTACCGTAATCTTCATTATAATGTGACTGGGGACTACCGTAATCTTTATAATAATGTGACTGGGGACTACCGTAATCTTCATTATAATGTGACTGGGGACTACCGTAATCTTCATTATAATGTGACTGGGGACTACCGTGATCTTCATTATAATGTGACTGGGGACTGGGGACTACCGTGATCTTCATTATAATGTGACTGGGGACTACCGTCTTCATTATAATGTGATCTTTATTATAAATGTGACTGGTGACTGGGGACTACCGATCTTCAATAATGTGACTGGGGACTTATAATAATGTGACTGGGGGGACTACCGTAATCTTTATAATAATGTGACTGGGGACTACCGTAATCTTTATAATAATGGGACTGGGGACTACTACCGTAATCTTCATTATAATGTGACTGGGGACTATAATTATAACGTGACTGGGGACTGGGGACTACCGTAATCTTCATTATAATGTGACTGGGGACTGGGGACTACCGTAATCTTCATTATAATGTGACTGGGGACTGGGGACTACCGTAATCTTCATATAATGTGACTGGGGACTGGACTACCGTAATCTTCATTATAATGTGACTGGGGACTGGGGACTACCGTGATCTTCATTATAATGTGACTGGGGACTACCGTAATCTTCATTATAATGTGACTGGGGACTGGGGACTACCGTAATCTTCATTATAATGTGACTGGGGACTGGGGACTACCGTAATCTTCATTATAATGTGACTGGGACTACCGTAATCTTCATTATAATGTGACTGGGACTGGGGACTACCGTAATCTTCATTATAATGTGACTGGGGACTGGGGACTACCGTAATCTTCATTATAATGTGACTGGGGACTACTGTAATCTTCATAATAATGTGACTGGGGACTGGGGACTACCGTAATCTTCATTATAATGTGACTGGGGACTACCGTAATCTTCATTATAATGTGACTGGGGACTGGGGACTACTGTAATCTTCATAATAATGTGACTGGGGACTGGGGACGGGGACTACTGTAATCTTCATTATAATGTGACTGGGGACTGGGGACTACTGTAATCTTC
The DNA here is from genome assembly GCF_034236695.1 of Oncorhynchus nerka. Classification (NCBI taxonomy): domain Eukaryota; kingdom Metazoa; phylum Chordata; class Actinopteri; order Salmoniformes; family Salmonidae; genus Oncorhynchus; species Oncorhynchus nerka. Next base: position 119,882 of record NW_027040354.1, read on the forward strand.
ATTATAATGTGACTGGGGACTACTGTAATCTTCGTAATAATGTGACTGGGGACTACTGTAATCTTCGTAATAATGTGACTGGGGACTACTGTAATCTTTATAATAATGTGACTGGGGACTACCGTAATCTTTATAATAATGTGACTGGGGACTACCGTAATCTTCATTACAATGTGACTGGGGACTGGGGACTACTGTAATCTTCATTATAATGTGACTGGGGACTACCGGTGACTGGGGACTACCGTAATCTTCATTACAATGTGACTGGGGACTACCGTAATCTTCATTACAATGTGACTGGGGACTACCGTAATCTTCATTACAATGTGACTGGGGACTACCGTAATCTTCATTATAATGTGACTGGGGACTACCGTAATCTTCATTATAATGTGACTGGGGACTGGGGACTACCGTAATCTTCATTATAATGTGACTGGGGACTGGGGACCGTAATCTTCATTATAATGTGACTGGGGACTGGGGGGGACTACCGTAATCTTCATTATAATGTGACTGGGGACTGGGGACTACCGTAATCTTCATTATAATGTGACTGGGGACTTCATATAATGGACTGGGGACTACCGTAATCTTCATTATAATGTGACTGGGGACTGGGGACTACCGTAATCTTCATTATAATGTGACTGGGGACTACTGTAATCTTCATAATAATGTGACTGGGGACTGGGGACTACCGTAATCTTCATTATAATGTGACTGGGGACTACCGTAATCTTCATTATAATGTGACTGGGGACTGGGGACTACTGTAATCTTCATAATAATGTGACTGGGGACTGGGGACTACTGTAATCTTCATTATAATGTGACTGGGGACTGGGGACTACTGTAATCTTCATTATAATGTGACTGGGGACTACTGTAATCTTCATAATAATGTGACTGGGGACTACTACTGTAATCTTCATAATAATGTGACTGGGGACTACTGTAATCTTTATAATAATGTGACTGGGGACTACCGTAATCTTTATAATAATGTGACTTGGGACTACCGTAATCTTCATTACAATGTGACTGGGGACTGGGGACTACTGTAATCTTCATTATAATGTGACAGGGGACTACCGTAATCTTTATAATAATGTGACTGGGGACTACCGTAATCTTCATTATAATGTGACTGGGGACTACCGTAATCTTCATTATAATGTGACTGGGGACTACCGTAATCTTCATTACAATGTGACTGGGGACTACCGTAATCTTCATTATAATGTGACTGGGGACTACCGTAATCTTTATAATAATGTGACTGGGGACTACCGTAATCTTCATTATAATGTGACTGGGGACTGGGGACTACTGTAATCTTCATTATAATGTGACTGGGGACTACCGTAATCTTCATTATAATGTGACTGGGGACTACCGTAATCTTCATTATAATGTGACTGGGGACTGGGGACTGACTACCGTAATCTTCATTATAATGTGACTGGGGACTGGGGACTACTACCGTAATCTTCATTATAATGTGACTGGGGACTACCGTGATCTTCATTATAATGTGACTGGGGACTACCGTAATCTTCATTATAATGTGACTGGGGACTGGGGACTACCGTAATCTTCATTATAATGTGACTGGGGACTACCGTAATCTTCATTATAATGTGACTGGGGACTACCGTAATCTTCATTATAATGTGACTGGGGACTGGGGACTACCGTAATCTTCATTATAATGTGACTGGGGACTGGGGACTACCGTAATCTTCATTATAATGTGACTGGGGACTGGGGACTACCGTAATCTTCATATAATACTGTGTGACTGGGGACTGGGGACTACCGTAATCTTCATTATAATGTGACTGGGGACTACCGTAATCTTCATTATAATGTGACTGGGGACTGGGGACTACTGTAATCTTCATTATAATGTGACTGGGGACTGGGGGGGACTACTGTAATCTTTATTATAATGTGACTGGTGACTGGGGACTACTGTAATCTTCATTATAATGTGACTGGGGACTACTGTAATCTTCATTATAATGTGACTGGGGACTACTGTAATCTTCATAATAATGTGACTGGGGACTACCGTAATCTTCATTATAATGTGACTGGGGACTACCGTAATCTTTATTATAATGTGACTGGGGACTGGGGACTACCTTTATAATAATGTGAACTACCGTCTTCATTATAATGTGACTGGGGACTGGGGACTACTGTAATCTTCATTATAATGTGACAGGGGACTACCGTAATCTTTATAATAATGTGACTGGGGACTACCGTAATCTTCATTATAATGTGACTGGGGACTACCGTAATCTTCATTATAATGTGACTGGGGACTACCGTAATCTTCATTATAATGTGACTGGGGACTACCGTAATCTTCATTATAATGTGACTGGGGACTACCGTAATCTTCATTATAATGTGACTGGGGACTGGGGACTACCGTAATCTTCATTATAATGTGACTGGTAATCTTCATTATAATGGACTGGGGACTACCGTAATCTTCATTATAATGTGACTTCATTATAATGGACTGGGGACTACCGTAATCTTCATTATAATGTGACTGGGGACTGGGGACTACCGTAATCTTCATTATAATGTGACTGGGGACTGGGGACTGGGGACTACCGTAATCTTCATTATAATGTGACTGGGGACTGGGGACTACCGTAATCTTCATTATAATGTGACTGGGGACTACTGTAATCTTCATAATAATGTGACTGGGGACTGGGGACTACCGTAATCTTCATTATAATGTGACTGGGGACTACCGTAATCTTCATTATAATGTGACTGGGGACTGGGGACTACTGTAATCTTCATAATAATGTGACTGGGGACTGGGGACTACTGTAATCTTCATTATAATGTGACTGGGGACTGGGGACTACTGTAATCTTCATTATAATGTGACTGGGGACTACTGTAATCTTCGTAATAATGTGACTGGGGACTACTGTAATCTTCGTAATAATGTGACTGGGGACTACTGTAATCTTTATAATAATGTGACTGGGGACTACCGTAATCTTTATAATAATGTGACTGGGGACTACCGTAATCTTCATTACAATGTGACTGGGGACTGGGGACTACTGTAATCTTCATTATAATGTGACAGGGGACTACCGTAATCTTTATAATAATGTGACTGGGGACTACCGTAATCTTCATTACAATGTGACTGGGGACTACCGTAATCTTCATTACAATGTGACTGGGGACTACCGTAATCTTCATTACAATGTGACTGGGGACTACCGTAATCTTCATTATAATGTGACTGGGGACTACCGTAATCTTTATAATAATGTGACTGGGGACTACCGTAATCTTCATTACAATGTGACTGGGGACTGGGGACTACTGTAATCTTCATTATAATGTGACTGGGGACTACCGTAATCTTCATTATAATGTGACTGGGGACTGGGGACTACTGTAATCTTCATTATAATGTGACTGGGGACTACCGTAATCTTCATTATAATGTGACTGGGGACTACCGTGATCTTCATTATAATGTGACTGGGGACTACCGTAATCTTCATATAATGTGACTGGGGACTACCGTAATCTTCATTATAATGTGACTGGGGACTACCGTAATCTTCATTATAATGTGACTGGGGACTACTACCGTAATCTTTATAATAATGTGACTGGGGACTACCGTAATCTTCATTATAATGGGGACTGGGGACTACCGTAATCTTCATTATAATGTGACTGGGGACTACCGTAATCTTCATTATAATGTGACTGGGGACTACTACTGTAATCTTCATTATAATGTGACTGGGGACTGGGGACTACGTAATCTTCATTATAATGTGACTGGGGACTGGGGACTACCGTAATCTTCATAATAATGTGACTGGGGACTACCGTAATCTTCATTATAATGTGACTGGGGACTACCGGACTTCATTATAATGGGGGGACTACCGTAATCTTCATTATAATGTGACTGGGGACTACCGTAATCTTCATTATAATGTGACTGGGGACTGGGGACTACCGTAATCTTCATTATAATGTGACTGGGGACTGGGGACTACCGTAATCTTCATTATAATGTGACTGGGGACTGGGGACTACCGTAATCTTCATTATAATGTGACTGGGGACTGGGGACTACCGTAATCTTCATAATAATGTGACTGGGGACTGGGGACTACCGTAATCTTCATTATAATGTGACTGGGGACTACCGTGATCTTCATTATAATGTGACTGGGGACTACCGTAATCTTCATTATAATGTGACTGGGGACTGGGGACTACCGTAATCTTCATTATAATGTGACTGGGGACTGGGGACTACCGTAATCTTCATTATAATGTGACTGGGGACTGGGGACTACCGTAATCTTCATTATAATGTGACTGGGGACTGGGGACTGGGGACTACCGTAATCTTCATTATAATGTGACTGGGGACTGGGGACTACCGTAATCTTCATTATAATGTGACTGGGGACTACTGTAATCTTCATTATAATGTGACTGGGGACTGGGGACTACCGTAATCTTCATTATAATGTGACTGGGGACTACCGTAATCTTCATTATAATGTGACTGGGGACTGGGGACTACTGTAATCTTCATAATAATGTGACTGGGGACTGGGGACTACCGTAATCTTCATTATAATGTGACTGGGGACTGGGGACTACTGTAATCTTCATTATAATGTGACTGGGGACTGGGGACTACTGTAATCTTCATTATAATGTGACTGGGGACTACCATAATCTTCATTATAATGTGACTGGGGACTGGGGACTACCGTAATCTTCATTATAATGTGACTGGGGACTGGGGACTACTGTAATCTTCATTATAATGTGACTGGGGACTACTGTAATCTTCATTATAATGTGACTGGGGACTACCGTAATCTTCATAATAATGGGACTGGGGACTACTGTAATCTTCATTATAATGGGACTGGGGACTACCGTAATCTTCATTATAATGTGACTGGGGACTACCGTAATCTTCATTATAATGTGACTGGGGACTGGGTGACTGGGGACTACCGTAATCTTCATTATAATGTGACTGGGGACTACTGTAATCTTCATTATAATGTGACTGGGGACTGGGGACTACTGTAATCTTCATTATAATGTGACTGGGGACTACCGTAATCTTCATTATAATGTGACAGGTGACTGGGGACTACCGTAATCTTCGTAATAATGTGACTGGTGACTGGGGACTACCGTAATCTTCATTATAATGTGACTGGGGACTGGGGACTACCGTAATCTTCATTATAATGTGACTGGGGACTACCGTAATCTTCATTATAATGTGACTGGGGACTACCGTGATCTTCATTATAATGTGACTGGGGACTACCGTAATCTTCATTATAATGTGACTGGGGACTACCGTAATCTTCATTATAATGTGACTGGGGACTGGGGACTACTGTAATCTTCATTATAATGTGACTGGGGACTACCGTAATCTTCATTATAATGTGACTGGGGACTACCGTAATCTTCATTATAATGTGACTGGGGACTGGGGACTACCGTAATCTTCATTATAATGTGACTGGGGACTGGGGACTACCGTAATCTTCATTATAATGTGACTGGGGACTGGGGACTACCGTAATCTTCATTATAATGTGACTGGGGACTACCGTAATCTTCATTATAATGTGACTGGGGACTACCGTAATCTTCATTATAATGTGACTGGGGACTACCGTAATCTTCATTATAATGTGACTGGGGACTACCGGTGACTGGGGACTACCGTAATCTTCATTATAATGTGACTGGGGACTCATAATCTTCATTATAATGTGACTGGGGACTGGGGACTACCGTAATCTTCATTATAATGTGACTGGGGACTGGGTGACTGGGGACTACCGTAATCTTTATAATAATGTGACTGGGGACTACCGTAATCTTCATTATAATGTGACTGGGGACTGGGGACTACCGTAATCTTCATTATAATGTGACTGGGGACTACTACGTAATCTTCATTATAATGTGACTGGGGACTACTGTAATCTTCATTATAATGGGACTGGGGACTGGTGACTGGGGACCGTAATCTTCATTATAATGTGACTGGGGACTGGGGACTACCGTAATCTTCATTATAATGTGACTGGGGACTACCGTAATCTTCATTATAATGTGACTGGGGACTACCGTAATCTTCATTATAATGTGACTGGGGACTGGGGACTACTGTAATCTTCATTATAATGTGACTGGGGACTACCGTAATCTTCATTATAATGTGACTGGGGACTACTGTAATCTTCATAATAATGTGACTGGGGACTGGGGACTACCGTAATCTTCATTATAATGTGACTGGGGACTGGGGACTACTGTAATCTTCATTATAATGTGACTGGGGACTACCGTAATCTTCATTATAATGTGACTGGGGACTACCGGTGACTGGGGACTACCGTAATCTTTATAATAATGTGACTGGGGACTACCGTAATCTTCATTATAATGTGACTGGGGACTACTGTAATCTTCATTATAATGTGACTGGGGACTGGGGACTACTGTAATCTTCATTATAATGTGACTGGGGACTACCGTAATCTTCATTATAATGTGACTGGGGACTACCGTAATCTTCATTATAATGTGACTGGGGACTGGGGACTACCGTAATCTTCATTATAATGTGACTGGGGACTGGGGACTACCGTGATCTTCATTATAATGTGACTGGGGACTGGGGACTACCGTAATCTTCATTATAATGTGACTGGGGACTACCGTAATCTTCATTATAATGTGACTGGGGACTACCGTAATCTTTATAATAATGTGACTGGGGACTACCGTAATCTTCATTATAATGTGACTGGGGACTGGGGACTACTGTAATCTTCATTATAATGTGACTGGGGACTACCGTAATCTTCATTATAATGGGACTGGGGACTACTGTAATCTTCATAATAATGGGACTGGGGACTACCGTAATCTTCATTATAATGTGACTGGGGACTACCGTAATCTTCATTATAATGTGACTGGGGACTACCGTAATCTTCATTATAATGTGACTGGGGACTACCGTGATCTTCATTATAATGTGACTGGGGACTACCGTAATCTTCATTATAATGTGACTGGGGACTGGGGACTACCGTAATCTTCATTATAATGTGACTGGGGACTGGGGACTGGGGACTACCGTAATCTTCATTATAACGTGACTGGGGACTCTTAATCTTCATTATAATGTGACTGGGGACTACTACCGTAATCTTCATTATAATGTGACTGGGGACTGGGGACTACCGTAATCTTCATTATAATGTGACTGGGGACTGGGGACTACCGTAATCTTCATTATAATGTGACTGGGGACTACCGTAATCTTCATTATAATGTGACTGGGGACTACCGGTGACTGGGGACTGTAAATCTTCATTATAATGTGACTGGGGACTGGGGACTACCGTAATCTTCATTATAATGTGACTGGGGACTGGGGACTACCGTAATCTTCATTATAATGTGACTGGGGACTGGGGACTACCGTAATCTTCATTATAATGTGACTGGGGACTACTTTCATTATAATGTGACTGGGGACTACTGTAATCTTCATTATAATGTGACTGGGGACTACCGTAATCTTCATTATAATGTGACTGGGGACTACCGTGATCTTCATTATAATGTGACTGGGGACTACTGTAATCTTCATTATAATGTGACTGGGGACTACTGTAATCTTCATTATAATGTGACTGGGGACTACCGTAATCTTCATTATAATGTGACTGGGGACTGGGGACTACCGTAATCTTCATTATAATGTGACTGGGGACTGGGGACTACTGTAATCTTCATTATAATGTGACTGGGGACTGTGTAATCTTCATTATAATGTGACTGGGGACTACCGTAATCTTCATTATAATGTGACTGGGGACTGGGGACTACTGTAATCTTCATTATAATGTGACTGGGGACTACTACCGTGATCTTCATTATAATGTGACTGGGGACTGGGGACTACCGTAATCTTCATTATAATGTGACTGGGGACTACCGTAATCTTCATTATAATGTGACTGGGGACTACCGTAATCTTCATTATAATGTGACTGGGGACTACCGTAATCTTCATTATAATGTGACTGGGGACTACCGTAATCTTCATTATAATGTGACTGGGGACTGGGGACTACCGTAATCTTCATTATAATGTGACTGGGGACTGGGGACTACCGTGATCTTCATTATAATGTGACTGGGGACTGGGGACTACCGTAATCTTCATTATAATGTGACTGGGGACTACCGTAATCTTCATTATAATGTGACTGGGGACTACCGTAATCTTTATAATAATGTGACTGGGGACTACCGTAATCTTCATTATAATGTGACTGGGGACTGGGGACTACTGTAATCTTCATTATAATGTGACTGGGGACTACCGTAATCTTCATTATAATGGGACTGGGGACTACTGTAATCTTCATAATAATGGGACTGGGGACTACCGTAATCTTCATTATAATGTGACTGGGGACTACCGTAATCTTCATTATAATGTGACTGGGGACTGGGGACTACCGTAATCTTCATTATAATGTGACTGGGGACTACCGTGATCTTCATTATAATGTGACTGGGGACTACCGTAATCTTCATTATAATGTGACTGGGGACTGGGGACTACTGTAATCTTCATTATAATGTGACTGGGGACTACCGTAATCTTCATTATAATGTGACTGGGGACTACCGTAATCTTCATTATAATGTGACTGGGGACTGGGGACTACCGTAATCTTCATTATAATGTGACTGGGGACTGGGGACTACCGTGATCTTCATTATAATGTGACTGGGGACTGGGGACTACCGTAATCTTCATTATAATGTGACTGGGGACTACCGTAATCTTCATTATAATGTGACTGGGGACTACCGTAATCTTTATAATAATGTGACTGGGGACTACCGTAATCTTCATTATAATGTGACTGGGGACTACTGTAATCTTCATTATAATGTGACTGGGGACTGGGGACTACTGTAATCTTCATTATAATGTGACTGGGGACTACCGTAATCTTCATTATAATGTGACTGGGGACTACCGTAATCTTCATTAATGTGACTGGGACTGGGGACTACCGTAATCTTCATTATAATGTGACTGGGGACTGGGGACTACCGTGATCTTCATTATAATGTGACTGGGGACTGGGGACTACCGTAATCTTCATTATAATGTGACTGGGGACTACCGTAATCTTCATTATAATGTGACTGGGGACTACCGTAATCTTTATAATAATGTGACTGGGGACTACCGTAATCTTCATTATAATGTGACTGGGGACTGGGGACTACTGTAATCTTCATTATAATGTGACTGGGGACTACCGTAATCTTCATTATAATGGGACTGGGGACTACTGTAATCTTCATAATAATGGGACTGGGGACTACCGTAATCTTCATTATAATGTGACTGGGGACTACCGTAATCTTCATTATAATGTGACTGGGGACTGGGGACTACCGTAATCTTCATTATAATGTGACTGGGGACTACCGGGGACTGGGGACTACCGTAATCTTCATTATAATGTGACTGGGGACTGGGGACTACCGTAATCTTCATTATAATGTGACTGGGGACTGGGGACTGGGGACTACCGTAATCTTCATTATAACGTGACTGGGGACTGGGGACTACCGTAATCTTCATTATAATGTGACTGGGGACTGGGGACTACCGTAATCTTCATTATAATGTGACTGGGGACTGGGGACTACCGTAATCTTCATAATAATGTGACTGGGGACTGGGGACTACCGTAATCTTCATTATAATGTGACTGGGGACTACCGTGATCTTCATTATAATGTGACTGGGGACTACCGTAATCTTCATTATAATGTGACTGGGGACTGGGGACTACCGTAATCTTCATTATAATGTGACTGGGGACTGGGGACTACCGTAATCTTCATTATAATGTGACTGGGGACTGGGGACTGGGGACTACCGTAATCTTCATTATAATGTGACTGGGGACTGGGGACTACCGTAATCTTCATTATAATGTGACTGGGGACTACTGTAATCTTCATAATAATGTGACTGGGGACTACTGTAATCTTCATTATAATGTGACTGGGGACTACCGTAATCTTCATTATAATGTGACTGGGGACTGGGGACTACTGTAATCTTCATAATAATGTGACTGGGGACTGGGGACTACCGTAATCTTCATTATAATGTGACTGGGGACTACCGTAATCTTCATTATAATGTGACTGGGGACTGGGGACTACTGTAATCTTCATAATAATGTGACTGGGGACTGGGGACTACTGTAATCTTCATTATAATGTGACTGGGGACTACTGTAATCTTCGTAATAATGTGACTGGGGACTACCGTAATCTTCATTATAATGTGACTGGGGACTACCGTAATCTTTATAATAATGTGACTGGGGACTACCGTAATCTTCATTACAATGTGACTGGGGACTAATGTAATCTTCATTATAATGTGACTGGGGACTACCGTAATCTTCATTATAATGTGACTGGGGACTGGGGACTACTGTAATCTTCATTATAATGTGACTGGGGACTACCGTAATCTTCATTATAATGTGACTGGGGACTACCGTGATCTTCATTATAATGTGACTGGGGACTGGGGACTACCGTAATCTTCATTATAATGTGACTGGGGACTACCGTAATCTTCATAATAATGTGACTGGGGACTACCGTAATCTTCATTATAATGTGACTGGGGACTACCGTAATCTTCATTATAATGTGACTGGGGACTACCGTAATCTTCATTATAATGTGACTGGGGACTACCGTAATCTTCATTATAATGTGACTGGGGACTACCGTAATCTTCATTATAATGTGACTGGGGACTACCGTAATCTTCATTATAATGTGACTGGGGACTGGGGACTACCGTGATCTTCATTATAATGTGACTGGGACTATCGTGATCTTTATTATAATGTGACTGGTGACTGGGGACTACCGTAATCTTTATAATAATGTGACTGGGGACTACCGTAATCTTTATAATAATGGGACTGGGGACTGGGGACTACCGTAATCTTCATTATAATGTGACTGGGGACTACCGTAATCTTCATTATAACGTGACTGGGGACTGGGGACTACCGTAATCTTCATTATAATGTGACTGGGGACTGGGGACTACCGTAATCTTCATTATAATGTGACTGGGGACTGGGGACTACCGTAATCTTCATTATAATGTGACTGGGGACTACCGTGATCTTCATTATAATGTGACTGGGGACTACCGTGATCTTCATTATAATGTGACTGGGGACTACCGTGATCTTCATTATAATGTGACTGGGGACTACCGTAATCTTCATTATAATGTGACTGGGGACTGGGGACTACCGTAATCTTCATTATAATGTGACTGGGGACTGGGGACTACCGTAATCTTCATTATAATGTGACTGGGGACTGGGGACTACCGTAATCTTCATTATAATGTGACTGGGGACTGGGGACTACCGTAATCTTCATTATAATGTGACTGGGGACTGGGGACTACCGTAATCTTCATTATAATGTGACTGGGGACTACTGTAATCTTCATAATAATGTGACTGGGGACTGGGGACTACCGTAATCTTCATTATAATGTGACTGGGGACTACCGTAATCTTCATTATAATGTGACTGGGGACTGGGGACTACTGTAATCTTCATAATAATGTGACTGGGGACTGGGGACTACTGTAATCTTCATTATAATGTGACTGGGGACTGGGGACTACTGTAATCTTCATTATAATGTGACTGGGGACTACTGTAATCTTCGTAATAATGTGACTGGGGACTACTGTAATCTTCGTAATAATGTGACTGGGGACTACTGTAATCTTTATAATAATGTGACTGGGGACTACCGTAATCTTTATAATAATGTGACTGGGGACTACCGTAATCTTCATTACAATGTGACTGGGGACTGGGGACTACTGTAATCTTCATTATAATGTGACAGGGGACTACCGTAATCTTTATAATAATGTGACTGGGGACTACCGTAATCTTCATTACAATGTGACTGGGGACTACCGTAATCTTCATTACAATGTGACTGGGGACTACCGTAATCTTCATTACAATGTGACTGGGGACTACCGTAATCTTCATTACAATGTGACTGGGGACTACCGTAATCTTCATTATAATGTGACTGGGGACTACCGTAATCTTCATTATAATGTGACTGGGGACTACCGTAATCTTTATAATAATGTGACTGGGGACTACCGTAATCTTCATTACAATGTGACTGGGGACTGGGGACTACTGTAATCTTCATTATAATGTGACTGGGGACTACCGTAATCTTCATTATAATGTGACTGGGGACTGGGGACTACTGTAATCTTCATTATAATGTGACTGGGGACTACCGTAATCTTCATTATAATGTGACTGGGGACTACCGTAATCTTCATTATAATGTGACTGGGGACTACCGTAATCTTCATTATAATGTGACTGGGGACTACCGTAATCTTCATTATAATGTGACTGGGGACTGGACTACCGTAATCTTCATTATAATGTGACTGGGGACTGGGGACTACCGTAATCTTCATTATAATGTGACTGGGGACTGTAATCTTTATAATAATGTGACTACTACCGTAATCTTCATTATAATGTGACTGGGGACTGGGGACTACCGTAATCTTCATTATAATGTGACTGGGGACTACCGTAATCTTCATTATAATGTGACTGGGGACTGGGGACTACCGTAATCTTCATTATAATGTGACTGGGGACTGGGGACTACCGTAATCTTCATTATAATGTGACTGGGGACTACTGTAATCTTCATAATAATGTGACTGGGGACTACCGTAATCTTCATTATAATGTGACTGGGGACTACCGTAATCTTCATTATAATGTGACTGGGGACTACCGTAATCTTCATTATAATGTGACTGGGGACTGGGGACTACCGTAATCTTCATTATAATGTGACTGGGGACTGGGGACTACCGTAATCTTCATTATAATGTGACTGGGGACTGTAATCTTCATTATAATGTGACTGGGGACTGGGGACTACCGTAATCTTCATTATAATGTGACTGACTGGGGACTACCGTAATCTTCATTATAATGTGACTGGGGACTACTGTAATCTTCATTATAATGTGACTGGGGACTGGGGACTACCGTAATCTTCATTATAATGTGACTGGGGACTGGGACTACCGTAATCTTCATTATAATGTGACTGGGGACTGGGGACTACCGTAATCTTCATTATAATGTGACTGGGGACTGGGGACTACCGTAATCTTCATTATAATGTGACTGGGGACTGGGGACTGGGGACTACCGTAATCTTCATTATAATGTGACTGGGGACTGGGGACTACCGTAATCTTCATTATAATGTGACTGGGGACTGGGGACTACTGTAATCTTCATTATAATGTGACTGGGGACTACCGTAATCTTCATTATAATGTGACTGGGGACTACCGTAATCTTCATTATAATGTGACTGGGGACTGGGGACTACCGTAATCTTCATTATAATGTGACTGGGGACTGGGGACTACCGTAATCTTCATTATAATGTGACTGGGGACTGGGGACTACCGTAATCTTCATTATAATGTGACTGGGGACTACCGGTGACTGACTACCGTAATCTTTATAATAATGTGACTGGGGACTACCGGTGACTACTACTGTAATCTTCATTATAATGTGACTGGGGACTGGGGACTACTGTAATCTTCATTATAATGTGACTGGGGACTACCGTAATCTTCATTATAATGTGACTGGGGACTACCGTAATCTTCATTATAATGTGACTGGGGACTGGGGACTACCGTAATCTTCATTATAATGTGACTGGGGACTGGGGACTACCGTAATCTTCATTATAATGTGACTGGGGACTGGGGACTACCGTAATCTTCATTATAATGTGACTGGGGACTACCGGTGACTGGGGACTACTGTAATCTTCATTATAATGTGACTGGGGACTACTACTGTAATCTTCATTATAATGTGACTGGGGACTACCGTAATCTTCATTATAATGTGACTGGGGACTACTGTAATCTTCATAATAATGTGACTGGGGACTACCGTAATCTTCATTATAATGTGACTGGGGACTACCGTAATCTTCATTATAATGTGACTGGGGACTGGGGACTACCGTAATCTTCATTATAATGTGACTGGGGACTACCGTAATCTTCATTATAATGTGACTGGGGACTGGGGACTGGGGACTACGTAATCTTCATTATAATGTGACTGGGGACTGGGGACTACGTAATCTTCATTATAATGTGACTGGGGACTGGGGACTGGGGACTACGTAATCTTCATTATAATGTGACTGGGGACTGGGACTACCGTAATCTTCATTATAATGTGACTGGGGACTGGGGACTACCGTAATCTTCATTATAATGTGACTGGGGACTACCGTAATCTTCATTATAATGTGACTGGGGACTGGGGACTACCGTAATCTTCATTATAATGTGACTGGGGGACTACCGTAATCTTCATTATAATGTGACTGGGGACTACCGTAATCTTCATTATAATGTGACTGGGGACTGGGGACTACTGTAATCTTCATTATAATGTGACTGGGGACTACTGGGGACGTAATCTTCATTATAATGTGACTGGGGACTGGGGACTACCGTAATCTTCATTATAATGTGACTGGGGACTACTGTAATCTTCATAATAATGTGACTGGGGACTGGGGACTGTAATCTTCATTATAATGTGACTGGGGACTACCGTAATCTTCATTATAATGTGACTGGGGACTGGGGACTACTGTAATCTTCATAATAATGTGACTGGGGACTTCATTATAATGGGGACTACCGTAATCTTCATTATAATGTGACTGGGGACTGGGGACTACTGTAATCTTCATTATAATGTGACTGGGGACTGGGGACTACTGTAATCTTCATTATAATGTGACTGGGGACTACTGTAATCTTCGTAATAATGTGACTGGGGACTACCGTAATCTTCATTATAATGTGACTGGGGACTACCGTAATCTTTATAATAATGTGACTGGGGACTACCGTAATCTTCATTACAATGTGACTGGGGACTGGGGACTACTGTAATCTTCATTATAATGTGACTGGGGACTACCGTAATCTTCATTATAATGTGACTGGGGACTGGGGACTACTGTAATCTTCATTATAATGTGACTGGGGACTACCGTAATCTTCATTATAATGTGACTGGGGACTACCGTAATCTTCATTATAATGTGACTGGGGACTACCGGGACTGGGGACTACCGTAATCTTCATTATAATGTGACTGGGGACTACTACCGTAATCTTCATTATAATGTGACTGGGGACTACCGTAATCTTCATTATAATGTGACTGGGGACTACCGTAATCTTCATTATAATGTGACTGGGGACTACCGTAATCTTCATTATAATGTGACTGGGGACTACCGTAATCTTCATTATAATGTGACTGGGGACTGGGGACTACCGTAATCTTCATTATAATGTGACTGGGGACTACCGTAATCTTCATTATAATGTGACTGGGGACTGGGGACTACCGTAATCTTCATTATAATGTGACTGGGGACTACCGTAATCTTCATTATAATGTGACTGGGGACTACCGTAATCTTCATTATAATGTGACTGGGGACTGGGGACTACCGTAATCTTCATTATAATGTGACTGGGGACTCATCTTTATAATGTGACTGGGGACTACCGTAATCTTCATTATAATGTGACTGGGGACTACCGTAATCTTCATTATAATGTGACTGGGGACTACCGTAATCTTCATTATAATGTGACTGGGGACTGGGGACTACCGTAATCTTCATTATAATGTGACTGGGGACTGGGGACTACCGTAATCTTCATTATAATGTGACTGGGGACTGGGACTACCGTAATCTTCATTATAATGTGACTGGGGACTGGGGACTACCGTAATCTTCATTATAATGTGACTGGGGACTGGGTGACTGGGGACTACTACGTAATCTTCATTATAATGTGACTGGGGACTGGGGACTACCGTAATCTTCATTATAATGTGACTGGGGACTGGGGACTACCGTAATCTTCATTATAATGTGACTGGGGACTGGGGACTACCGTAATCTTCATTATAATGTGACTGGGGACTGGGGACTACCGTAATCTTCATTATAATGTGACTGGGGACTGTAATCTTCATAATAATGGGGACTACTACCGTAATCTTCATTATAATGTGACTGGGGACTGGGGACTACTGTAATCTTCATTATAATGTGACTGGGGACTGGGGACTACCGTAATCTTCATTATAATGTGACTGGGGACTGGGGACTACCGTAATCTTCATTATAATGTGACTGGGGACTGGGGACTACCGTAATCTTCATTATCTTCATTATCTTCAATGTGACTGGGGACTGGGGACTACGTAATCTTCATTATAATGTGACTGGGGACTACCGTAATCTTCATTATAATGTGACTGGGGACTGGGGACTACCGTAATCTTCATTATAATGTGACTGGGGACTGGGGACTACTGTAATCTTCATTATAATGTGACTGACTACCGTAATCTTCATAATAATGTGACTGGGGACTACTACGTAATCTTCATTATAATGTGACTGGGGACTGGGGACTACCGTAATCTTCATTATAATGTGACTGGGGACTGGGACTACTGTAATCTTCATTATAATGTGACTGGGGACTGGGGACTACCGTAATCTTCATTATAATGTGACTGGGGACTACCGTAATCTTCATTATAATGTGACTGGGGACTACCGTACCGTAATCTTCATTATAATGTGACTGGGGACTACTGTAATCTTCATTATAATGTGACTGGGGACTGGGGACTACTGTAATCTTCATTATAATGTGACTGGGGACTACCGGTGACTGGGGACTACCGTAATCTTCATTATAATGTGACTGGGGACTACCGTAATCTTCGTAATAATGTGACAGGGGACTGGGGACTACCGTAATCTTCATTATAATGTGACTGGGGACTACCGTAATCTTCATTATAATGTGACTGGGGACTACCGTAATCTTCATTATAATGTGACTGGGGACTACCGTAATCTTTATAATAATGTGACTGGGGACTACCGTAATCTTCATAATAATGTGACTGGGGACTGGGGACTACCGTAATCTTCATTATAATGTGACTGGGGACTACCGGGGACTGGGGACTACTGTAATCTTCATAATAATGGGACTGGGGACTACTACGTAATCTTCATTATAATGTGACTGGGGACTACCGTAATCTTCATTATAATGTGACTGGGGACTGGGGACTACCGTAATCTTCATTATAATGTGACTGGGGACTACTGTAATCTTCATAATAATGTGACTGGGGACTACTGTAATCTTCATTATAATGTGACTGGGGACTGGGGACTACCGTAATCTTCATTATAATGTGACTGGGGACTGGGGACGTAATCTTCATTATAATGTGACTGGGGACTGGGGACTACCCGTAATCTTCATTATAATGTGACTGGGGACTGGGGACTACCGTAATCTTCATTATAATGTGACTGGGGACTACTGGGGACTACCGTAATCTTCATTATAATGTGACTGGGGACTACCGTAATCTTCATTATAATGGACTGGGGACTACCGTGATCTTCATTATAATGTGACTGGGGACTACCGTAATCTTCATTATAATGTGACTGGGGACTGGGGACTACCGTAATCTTCATTATAATGTGACTGGGGACTGGGGACTACCGTAATCTTCATTATAATGTGACTGGGGACTGGGGACTACCGTAATCTTCATTATAATGTGACTGGGGACTACCGTAATCTTCATAATAATGTGACTGGGGACTACTGTAATCTTCATTATAATGTGACTGGGGACTGGGGACTACCGTAATCTTCATTATAATGTGACTGGGGACTGGGGACTACTGTAATCTTCATTATAATGTGACTGGGGACTGGGGACTACCGTAATCTTCATTATAATGTGACTGGGGACTACCGTAATCTTCATTATAATGTGACTGGGGACTACCGTAATCTTCATAATAATGTGACTGGGGACTGGGGACTACTGTAATCTTCATTATAATGTGACTGGGGACTGGGGACTACCGTAATCTTCATTATAATAACTGGGGACTACTGGGGATCTACCGTAATCTTACCGTAATCTTCATTATAATGTGACTGGGGACTACCGTAATCTTTATAATAATGTGACTGGGGACTACCGTAATCTTCATTACAATGTGACTGGGGACTGGGGACTACTGTAATCTTCATTATAATGTGACTGGGGACTACCGTAATCTTCATTATAATGTGACTGGGGACTGGGGACTACTGTAATCTTCATTATAATGTGACTGGGGACTACCGTAATCTTCATTATAATGTGACTGGGGACTACCGTGATCTTCATTATAATGTGACTGGGGACTACTACCGTAATCTTCATTATAATACTGGGGACTGTGACTTCATTATAATGGGGACTACCGTAATCTTCATTATAATGTGACTGGGGACTGGGGACTACCGTAATCTTCATTATAATGTGACTGGGGACTACCGTAATCTTCATTATAATGTGACTGGGGACTGGGGACTACCGTAATCTTCATTATAATGTGACTGGGGACTGGGGACTACCGTAATCTTCATTATAATGTGACTGGGGACTACCGTAATCTTCATTATAATGTGACTGGGGACTGGGGACTACCGTAATCTTCATTATAATGTGACTGGGGACTACCGTGATCTTCATTATAATGTGACTGGGACTACTGGACTGGGGACTGGGGACTACCGTAATCTTCATTATAATGTGACTGGGGACTGGGGACTACCGTAATCTTCATTATAATGTGACTGGGGACTACTGTGAATCTTCATAATAATGTGACTGGGGACTGGGGACTACCGTAATCTTCATTATAATGTGACTGGGGACTACTGTAATCTTCATAATAATGTGACTGGGGACTGGGGACTACCGTAATCTTCATTATAATGTGACTGGGGACTACCGTAATCTTCATTATAATGTGACTGGGGACTGGGGACTACTGTAATCTTCATAATAATGTGACTGGGGACTACCGTGATCTTCATTATAATGTGACTGGTGACTGGGGACTACTGTAATCTTCATTATAATGTGACTGGGGACTGGGGACTACTGTAATCTTCATTATAATGTGACTGGGGACTACCGTAATCTTTATAATAATGTGACTGGGGACTGGGGACTACCGTAATCTTCATTATAATGTGACTGGGGACTGGGGACTACCGTAATCTTCATTATAATGTGACTGGGGACTGGGGACTACCGTAATCTTCATTATAATGTGACTGGGGACTACCGTAATCTTCATTATAATGTGACTGGGGACTACCGTAATCTTCATTATAATGTGACTGGGGACTACCGTAATCTTCATTATAATGTGACTGGGGACTGGGGACTACCGTAATCTTCATTATAATGTGACTGGGGACTACTGTAATCTTCATAATAATGGGACTGGGGACTACCGTAATCTTCATTATAATGTGACTGGGGACTACCGTAATCTTCATTATAATGTGACTGGGGACTGGGGACTACCGTAATCTTCATTATAATGTGACTGGGGACTACTGTAATCTTCATAATAATGTGACTGGGGACTGGGGACTACTGTAATCTTCATTATAATGTGACTGGGGACTACCGTAATCTTCGTAATAATGTGACAGGTGACTGGGGACTACCGTAATCTTCGTAATAATGTGACAGGTGACTGGGGACTACCGTAATCTTCATTATAATGTGACTGGGGACTACCGTAATCTTCATTATAATGTGACTGGGGACTGGGGACTACCGTAATCTTCATTATAATGTGACTGGGGACTACCGTAATCTTCATTATAATGTGACTGGGGACTACTGGTGACTGGGGACTACCGTAATCTTCATTATAATGTGACTGGGACTGGGGACTACTGTAATCTTCATTATAATGTGACTGGGGACTACTACTGTAATCTTCATTATAATGTGACTGGGGACTACCGTAATCTTCATTATAATGTGACTGGGGACTACCGTAATCTTCATTATAATGTGACTGGGGACTACTACCGTAATCTTCATTATAATGTGACTGGGGACTGGGGACTACCGTAATCTTCATTATAATGTGACTGGGGACTGGGGACTACCGTAATCTTCATTATAATGTGACTGGGGACTACCGTAATCTTCATTATAATGTGACTGGGGACTACCGTAATCTTTATAATAATGTGACTACTGTAATCTTCATAATAATGTGACTGGGGACTGGGGACTACTGTAATCTTCATTATAATGTGACTGGGGACTACCGTAATCTTCATTATAATGTGACTGGGGACTACTGTAATCTTCATTATAATGTGACTGGGGACTACCGTAATCTTCATTATAATGTGACTGGGGACTAATCTTCATTATAATGTGACTGGGGACTGGGGACTACCGTAATCTTCATTATAATGTGACTGGGGACTACTGTAATCTTCATTATAATGTGACTGGGGACTGGGGACTACTGTAATCTTCATTATAATGTGACTGGGGACTACCGTAATCTTCATTATAATGTGACTGGGGACTGGGGACTACCGTAATCTTCATTATAATGTGACTGGGGACTACCGTAATCTTCATTATAATGTGACTGGGGACTACCGTAATCTTCATTATAATGTGACTGGGGACTACCGTAATCTTCATTATAATGTGACTGGGGACTACCGTAATCTTCATTATAATGTGACTGGGGACTACTGTAATCTTCATTATAATGTGACTGGGGACTACCGTAATCTTCATTATAATGTGACTGGGGACTACTGTAATCTTTATTATAATGTGACTGGTGACTGGGGACTACTGTAATCTTCATTATAATGTGACTGGGGACTACCGTAATCTTCATTATAATGTGACTGGGGACTACTGTAATCTTCATAATAATGTGACTGGGGACTACTGTAATCTTCATTATAATGTGACTGGGGACTACTGTAATCTTCATTATAATGTGACTGGGGACTACTGTAATCTTCATAATAATGTGACTGGGGACTACCGTAATCTTCATTATAATGTGACTGGGGACTACCGTAATCTTCATAATAATGTGACTGGGGACTACCGTAATCTTCATTATAATGTGACTGGGGACTGGGGACTACTGTAATCTTCATTATAATGTGACTGGGGACTACCGTAATCTTCATTATAATGTGACTGGGGACTACTACTGTAATCTTCATTATAATGTGACTGGGGACTACCGTAATCTTCATTATAATGTGACTGGGGACTACTACGTAATCTTCATTATAATGTGACTGGGGACTACTAATCTTCATTATAATAATGTGGGGGACTACCGTAATCTTCATTATAATGTGACTGGGGACTACCGTAATCTTCATTATAATGTGACTGGGGACTACCGTAATCTTCATTATAATGTGACTGGGGACTACCGTAATCTTCATTATAATGTGACTGGGGACTACTGTAATCTTCATTATAATGTGACTGGGGACTACCGTAATCTTCATTATAATGTGACTGGGGACTACCGTAATCTTCATTATAATGTGACTGGGGACTGGGGACTACCGTAATCTTCATTATAATGTGACTGGGGACTACCGTAATCTTCATTATAATGGACTGACTACCGTAATCTTCATTATAATGTGACTGGGGACTACCGTAATCTTCATTATAATGTGACTGGGGACTACCCGTAATCTTCATTATAATGTGACTGGGGACTGGGGACTACCGTAATCTTCATTATAATGTGACTGGGGACTGGGGACTACCGTAATCTTCATTATAATGTGACTGGGGACTGGGGACTACCGTAATCTTCATTATAATGTGACTGGGGACTACTGGGGACTACCGTAATCTTCATTATAATGTGACTGGGGACTGGGGACTACCGTAATCTTCATAATAATGTGACTGGGGACTACTGTAATCTTCATTATAATGTGACTGGGGACTGGGGACTACCGTAATCTTCATTATAATGTGACTGGGGACTACCGTAATCTTCATTATAATGTGACTGGGGACTACTGTAATCTTCATTATAATGTGACTGGGGACTACCGTAATCTTCATTATAATGTGACTGGGGACTACTGTAATCTTCATTATAATGTGACTGGGGACTGGGGACTACCGTCTTCATTATAATGTGACTTCAATCTATAATGTGACTGGGGACTACTACTGTAATCTTCATTATAATGTGACTGGGGACTGGGGACTACTGTAATCTTCATAATAATGTGACTGGGGACTACCGTAATCTTCATTATAATGTGACTGGGGACTGGGGACTACCGTAATCTTCATTATAATGTGACTGGGGACTACTGTAATCTTCATTATAATGTGACTGGGGACTACCGTAATCTTCATTATAATGTGACTGGGGACTACCGTAATCTTCATTATAATGTGACTGGGGACTACTGTAATCTTCATTATAATGTGACTGGGGACTACCGTAATCTTCATTATAATGTGACTGGGGACTACTGGGGACTGGGGACTACCGTAATCTTCATTATAATGTGACTGGGGACTACCGTAATCTTCATTATAATGTGACTGGGGACTGGGGACTACCGTAATCTTCATTATAATGTGACTGGGGACTACTGTAATCTTCATAATAATGTGACTGGGGACTGGGGACTACTGTAATCTTCATTATAATGTGACTGGGGACTACCGTAATCTTCGTAATAATGTGACAGGTGACTGGGGACTACCGTAATCTTCGTAATAATGTGACAGGTGACTGGGGACTACCGTAATCTTCATTATAATGTGACTGGGGACTACCGTAATCTTCATTATAATGTGATTGGGGACTACCGTGATCTTCATTATAATGTGACTAGGGACTACCGTAATCTTCATTATAATGTGACTGGGGACTACCGTAATCTTCATTATAATGTGACTGGGGACTGGGGACTACCGTAATCTTCATTATAATGTGACTGGGGACTACCGTAATCTTCATTATAATGTGACTGGGGACTGGGGACTACCGTAATCTTCATTATAATGTGACTGGGGACTACCGTGATCTTCATTATAATGTGACTGGGACTACCGTAATCTTCATTATAATGTGACTGGGGACTGGGGACTACTGTAATCTTCATTATAATGTGACTGGGGACTACCGTAATCTTCATTATAATGTGACTGGGGACTACCGTAATCTTCATTATAATGTGACTGGGGACTGGGGACTACCGTAATCTTCATTATAATGTGACTGGGGACTGGGGACTACCGTAATCTTCATTATAATGTGACTGGGGACTGGGGACTACCGTAATCTTCATTATAATGTGACTGGGGACTACCGTAATCTTCATTATAATGTGACTGGGGACTACCGTAATCTTCATAATAATGTGACTGGGGACTGGGGACTACCGTAATCTTCATTATAATGTGACTGGGGACTACCGTAATCTTCATTATAATGTGACTGGGGACTGGGGACTACCGTAATCTTCATTATAATGTGACTGGGGACTACCGTAATCTTCATTATAATGTGACTGGGGACTACCGTAATCTTTATAATAATGTGACTGGGGACTACCGTAATCTTCATTATAATGTGACTGGGGACTACCGTAATCTTCATTATAATGTGACTGGGGACTGTAATCTTCATTATAATGTGACTGGGGACTACCGTAATCTTCATTATAATGTGACTGGGGACTGGGGACTACCGTAATCTTCATTATAATGTGACTGGGGACTACCGTAATCTTCATTATAATGTGACTGGGGACTACCGTAATCTTCATTATAATGTGACTGGGGACTGGGGACTACCGTAATCTTCATTATAATGTGACTGGGGACTACTGTAATCTTCATAATAATGTGACTGGGGACTGGGGACTACCGTAATCTTCATTATAATGTGACTGGGGACTACCGTAATCTTCATTATAATGTGACTGGGGACTACTGTAATCTTCATAATAATGTGACTGGGGACTACCGTAATCTTCATTATAATGTGACTGGGGACTGGGGACTACCGTAATCTTCATTATAATGTGACTGGGGACTGGGGACTACTGTAATCTTCATTATAATGTGACTGGGGACTACCGTAATCTTCATTATAATGTGACTGGGGACTACCGTAATCTTCATTATAATGTGACTGGGGACTGGGGACTACCGTAATCTTCATTATAATGTGACTGGGGACTACCGTAATCTTCATTATAATGTGACTGGGGACTACCGTAATCTTCATTATAATGTGACTGGGGACTACCGTAATCTTCATTATAATGTGACTGGGGACTACCGTAATCTTCATTATAATGTGACTGGGGACTACCGTAATCTTCATTATAATGTGACTGGGGACTACTGTAATCTTCATTATAATGTGACTGGGGACTACCGTAATCTTCATTATAATGGGACTGGGGACTACTGTAATCTTCATAATAATGGGACTGGGGACTACCGTAATCTTCATTATAATGTGACTGGGGACTACCGTAATCTTCATTATAATGTGACTGGGGACTGGGGACTACCGTAATCTTCATTATAATGTGACTGGGGACTACTGTAATCTTCATAATAATGTGACTGGGGACTGGGGACTACTGTAATCTTCATTATAATGTGACTGGGGACTACCGTAATCTTCATAATAATGTGACAGGTGACTGGGGACTACCGTAATCTTCATTATAATGTGACTGGTGACTGGGGACTACCGTAATCTTCATTATAATGTGACTGACTGGGGACTACCGTAATCTTCATTATAATGTGACTGGGGACTACTTCATTATAATGGTGACTGGGGACTACCGTAATCTTCATTATAATGTGACTGGGGACTACTACGTAATCTTCATTATAATGTGACTGGGGACTGGGGACTACCGTAATCTTCATTATAATGTGACTGGGGACTGGGGACTACCGTAATCTTCATTATAATGTGACTGGGGACTGGGGACTGTAATCTTCATTATAATGTGACTGGGGACTACCGTAATCTTCATTATAATGTGACTGGGGACTGGGGACTACCGTAATCTTCATAATAATGTGACTGGGGACTACCGGTTATAATGTGACTGGGGACTACCGTAATCTTCATTATAATGTGACTGGGGACTACCGTAATCTTCATTATAATGTGACTGGGGACTGGGGACTACCGTAATCTTCATTATAATGTGACTGGGGACTGGGGACTACTGTAATCTTCATTATAATGTGACTGGGGACTACTGTAATCTTCATTATAATGTGACTGGGGACTACCGTAATCTTCATTATAATGTGACTGGGGACTACCGTAATCTTCATTATAATGTGACTGGGGACTACCGTAATCTTCATTATAATGTGACTGGGGACTACTCTTCATTATAATGGGGACTACCGTAATCTTCATTATAATGTGACTGGGGACTGGGGACCGTAATCTTCATTATAATGTGACTGGGGACTACCGTAATCTTCATTATAATGTGACTGGGGACTGGGGACTGGGGACTACCGTAATCTTCATTATAATGTGACTGGGGACTACTGTAATCTTCATTATAATGTGACTGGGGACTGGGGACTTCGTAATAATGTGACTAATCTTCATAATAATGTGACTGGGGACTACCGTAATCTTCATTATAATGTGACTGGGGACTACCGTAATCTTCATAATAATGGGACTGGGGACTACCGTAATCTTCATTATAATGTGACTGGGGACTACCGTAATCTTCATATAATGTGACTGGGGACTGGGGACTACCGTAATCTTCATTATAATGTGACTGGGGGGGACTACCGTAATCTTCATTATAATGTGACTGGGGACTACTGTAATCTTCATTATAATGTGACTGGGGACTACTACCGTAATCTTCATTATAATGTGACTGGGGACTTAATCTTCATAATAATGTGACTGGGGACTACTGTAATCTTCATTATAATGTGACTGGGGACTGGGGACTACCGTAATCTTCATTATAATGTGACTGGGGACTACCGTAATCTTCATTATAATGTGACTGGGGACTACCGTAATCTTCATTATAATGTGACTGGGGACTACTGTAATCTTCATTATAATGTGACTGGGGACTACCGTAATCTTCATTATAATGTGACTGGGGACTACCGTAATCTTCATTATAATGTGACTGGGGACTACCGTAATCTTCATTATAATGTGACTGGGGACTGGGGACTACTGTAATCTTCATTATAATGTGACTGGGGACTGGGGACTACCGTAATCTTCATTATAATGTGACTGGGGACTACCGTAATCTTCATTATAATGTGACTGGGGACTATAATGTGACTGGGGACTACTGTAATCTTCATTATAATGTGACTGGGGACTACCGTAATCTTCATTATAATGTGACTGGGGACTACTACCGTAATCTTCATTATAATGTGACTGGGGACTACTGTAATCTTCATTATAATGTGACTGGGGACTACCGTAATCTTCATTATAATGTGACTGGGGACTACCGTAATCTTCATTATAATGTGACTGGGGACTACCGTAATCTTCATAATAATGTGACTGGGGACTACTGTAATCTTCATTATAATGTGACTGGGGACTACCGTAATCTTCATTATAATGTGACTGGGGACTACCGTAATCTTCATAATAATGTGACTGGGGACTACCGTAATCTTCATTATAATGTGACTGGGGACTGGGGACTACCGTAATCTTCATTATAATGTGACTGGGGACTACCGTAATCTTCATTATAATGTGACTGGGGACTACCGTAATCTTCATTATAATGTGACTGGGGACTACCGTAATCTTTATTATAATGTGACTGGGGACTACCGTAATCTTCATTATAATGTGACTGGGGACTGGGGACTACCGTAATCTTCATTATAATGTGACTGGGGACTGACTGGGGACTACCGTAATCTTCATTATAATGTGACTGGGGACTACCGTAATCTTCATAATAATGTGACTGGGGACTACCGTAATCTTCATTATAATGTGACTGGGGACTACCGTAATCTTCATTATAATGTGACTGGGGACTGGGGACTACCGTAATCTTCATTATAATGTGACTGGGGACTACTACCGTAATCTTCATTATAATGTGACTGGGGACTGGGGACTACCGTAATCTTCATTATAATGTGACTGGGGACTACCGTAATCTTCATTATAATGTGACTGGGGACTACCGTAATCTTCATTATAATGTGACTGGGGACTGGGGACTACCGTAATCTTCATTATAATGTGACTGGGGACTGGGGACTACCGTAATCTTCATTATAATGTGACTGGGGACTACCGTAATCTTCATTATAATGGACTGACTACCGTAATCTTCATTATAATGTGACTGGGGACTACCGTAATCTTCATAATAATGTGACTGGGGACTACCGTAATCTTCATTATAATGTGACTGGACTACTACTGTAATCTTCATTATAATGTGACTGGGGACTACCGGTGACTGGGGACTACCGTAATCTTCATTATAATGTGACTGGGGACTGGGGACTACTGTAATCTTCATTATAATGTGACTGGGGACTGGGGACTACCGTAATCTTCATTATAATGTGACTGGGGACTACCGTAATCTTCATAATAATGTGACTGGGGACTACCGTAATCTTCATTATAATGTGACTGGGGACTGGGGACTACCGTAATCTTCATTATAATGTGACTGGGGACTACCGTAATCTTCATTATAATGTGACTGGGGACTACCGTAATCTTCATTATAATGTGACTGGGGACTACCGTAATCTTCATTATAATGTGACTGGGGACTGGGGACTACCGTAATCTTCATTATAATGTGACTGGGGACTACCGTAATCTTCATTATAATGTGACTGGGGACTACTGTAATCTTCATTATAATGTGACTGGGGACTACCGTAATCTTCATTATAATGTGACTGGGGACTACTGTACTTCATTAATAATGTGACTGGGGACTACCGTAATCTTCATTATAATGTGACTGGGGACTGGGGACTACTGTAATCTTCATTATAATGTGACTGGGGACTGGGGACTACCGTAATCTTCATTATAATGTGACTGGGGACTACCGTAATCTTCATTATAATGTGACTGGGGACTACCGTAATCTTCATTATAATGTGACTGGGGACTACCGTAATCTTCATTATAATGTGACTGGGGACTACCGGTGACTGGGGACTACTGTAATCTTCATTATAATGTGACTGGGACTGGGGACTACCGTAATCTTCATTATAATGTGACTGGGGACTACTGTACTGGACTGGACTACCGTAATCTTCATTATAATGTGACTGGGGACTACCGTAATCTTCATTATAATGTGACTGGGGACTACTACCGTAATCTTCATTATAATGTGACTGGGGACTACCGTAATCTTCATTATAATGTGACTGGGGACTGAATCTTCATTATAATGGGACTGGGGACTACCGTAATCTTCATTATAATGTGACTGGGGACTGGGGACTACCGTAATCTTCAT
Source organism: Oncorhynchus nerka (assembly GCF_034236695.1). Classification (NCBI taxonomy): domain Eukaryota; kingdom Metazoa; phylum Chordata; class Actinopteri; order Salmoniformes; family Salmonidae; genus Oncorhynchus; species Oncorhynchus nerka. The sequence continues at coordinate 148,741 of NW_027040354.1, forward strand.
TATAATGTGACTGGGGACTACCGTAATCTTCATTATAATGTGACTGGGGACTACCGTAATCTTCATTATAATGTGATGTGACTGGGTGACTGGGGACTACCGTAATCTTCATTATAATGTGACTGGGGACTGGGACTACGTAATCTTTATTATAATGTGACTGGGGACTACTGTAATCTTCATTATAATGTGACTGGGGACTACCGTAATCTTCATTATAATGTGACTGGGGACTACCGTAATCTTCATTATAATGTGACTGGGGACTGGGGACTACCGTAATCTTCACTACCGTAATCTTCATTATAATGTGACTGGGGACTGGTGGACTACCGTAATCTTCATAATAATGTGACTGGGTGACTGGGGACTACCGTAATCTTCATTATAATGTGACTGGGGACTACCGTAATCTTCATTATAATGACTGGGGACTACCGTAATCTTCATTATAATGTGACTGGGGACTACCGTAATCTTCATTATAATGTGACTGACTACCGTAATCTTCATTATAATGTGACTGGGGACTGGGGACTACCGTAATCTTCATTATAATGTGACTGGGGACTGGACTACCGTAATCTTCATTATAATGTGACTGGGGACTACTACGTAATCTTCATTATAATGTGACTGGGGACTACTACCGTAATCTTCATTATAATGTGACTGGGGACTGGGGACTACCGTAATCTTCATTATAATGTGACTGGGGACTGGGGACTACCGTAATCTTCATTATAATGTGACTGGGGACTACTGTAATCTTCATTATAATGTGACTGGGGACTACCGTAATCTTCATTATAATGTGACTGGGGACTGGGGACTACCGTAATCTTCATTATAATGTGACTGGGGACTACCGTAATCTTCATTATAATGTGACTGGGGACTACCGTAATCTTCATTATAATGTGACTGGGGACTGGGACTACCGTAATCTTCATTATAATGTGACTGGGGACTGGGGACTACCGGGACTGACTACCGTAATCTTCATTATAATGTGACTGGGGACTACTACCGTAATCTTCATTATAATGTGACTGGGGACTACCGGGGACTACCGTAATCTTCATTATAATGTGACTGGGGACTACTACCGTAATCTTCATTATAATGTGACTGGGGACTACCGTAATCTTTATAATAATGTGACTGGGGACTACCGGTGACTGGGGACTACCGTAATCTTCATTATAATGTGACTGGGGACTACCGAATCTTCATTATAATGTGACTGGGGACTGGGACTAAATCTTCATTATAATGTGACTGGGGACTACCGTAATCTTCATTATAATGTGACTGGGGACTACTACGTAATCTTCATTATAATGTGACTGGGGACTGGGGACTACCGTAATCTTCATTATAATGTGACTGGGGACTACTTCATTATAATGTGACTGTAATCTTCAATCTTCATTATAATGTGACTGGGGACTACTGTAATCTTCATTATAATGTGACTGGGGACTACTGTAATCTTCATTATAATGTGACTGGGGACTACCGTAATCTTCATTATAATGTGACTGGGGACTACCGTAATCTTCATTATAATGTGACTGGGGACTACCGTAATCTTCATTATAATGTGACTGGGGACTACCGTAATCTTCATTATAATGTGACTGGGGACTACCGTAATCTTCATTATAATGTGACTGGGGACTACCGTAATCTTTATAATAATGTGACTGGGGACTACTGTAATCTTCATTATAATGTGACTGGGGACTGGGGACTACTGTAATCTTCATTATAATGTGACTGGGGACTGGGGACTACGGTAATCTTCGTTATAATGTGACTGGGGACTACCGTAATCTTCGTTATAATGTGACTGGGGACTACCGTAATCTTCATTATAATGTGACTGGGGACTACCGTAATCTTTATAATAATGTGACTGGGGACTACCGTAATCTTCATTATAATGTGACTGGGGACTACCGTAATCTTTATAATAATGTGACTGGGGACTACCGTAATCTTTATAACAATGTGACTGGGGACTGGGGACTACCGTGAATCTTTGGAAACAGCTGGATGTGTTGAACCCTACATTAATCTTTGGAAACAGCTGGATGTGTTGAACCCTATATTAATCTGAAGGAAACAGCTGGATGTGTTGAACCCTACATTCACCTGTAGGAAACAGCTGGATGTGTTGAACCCTACATTAATCTTTGGAAACAGCTGGATGTGTTGAACCCTATATTAATCTGAAGGAAACAGCTGGATGTGTTGAACCCTACATTCACCTGTAGGAAACAGCTGGATGTGTTGAACCCTATATTAATCTGAAGGAAACAGCTGGATGTGTTGAACCCTACATTAATCTGAAGGAAACAGCTGGATGTGTTGAACCCTACATTCACCTGTAGGAAACAGCTGGATGTGTTGAACCCTACATTAATCTGTAGGAAACAGCTGGATGTGTTGAACCCTACATTCACCTGTTGGCAACAGCTGGATGTGTTGAACCCTACATTAATCTGTAGGAAACAGCTGGATGTGTTGAACCCTACATTCATCTGTAGGAAACAGCTGGATGTGTTGAACCCTACATTAATCTGTAGGAAACAGCTGGATGTTTTGAACCCTACATTAATCTGTAGGAAACAGCTGGATGTGTTGAACCCTACATTATTCTGTAGGAAACAGCTGGATGTGTTGAACCCTACATTCATCTGTAGGAAACAGCTGGATGTGTTGAACCCTACATTAATCTGTAGGAAACAGCTGGATGCGTTGAACCCTACATTCATCTGTAGGAAACAGCTGGATGTGTTGAACCCTACATTAATCTGTAGGAAACAGCTGGATGTGTTGAACCCTACATTCATCTGTAGGAAACAGCTGGATGTGTTGAACCCTACATTAATCTGTAGGAAACAGCTGGATGTGTTGAACCCTACATTAATCTGTAGGAAACAGCTGGATGTGTTGAACCCTACATTCATCTGTAGGAAACAGCTGGATGTGTTGAACCCTACATTAATCTGTAGGAAACAGCTGGATGTGTTGAACCCTACATTAATCCGTAGGAAACAGTTGGATGTGTTGAACCTACATTAATCTGTAGGAAACAGCTGGATGTGTTGAACCCTACATTAATCTGTAGGAAACAGCTGGATGTGTTGAACCCTACATTAATCTGTAGGAAACAGCTGGATGTGTTGAACCCTACATTCATCTGTAGGAAACAGCTGGATGTGTTGAACCCTACATTCATCTGTAGGAAACAGCTGGATGTGTTGAACCCTACATTCATCTGTAGGAAACAGCTGGATGTGTTGAACCCTACATTCATCTGTAGGAAACAGCTGGATGTGTTGAACCCTACATTCATCTGTAGGAAACAGCTGGAAGTGTTGAACCCTACAGTAATCTGTAGGAAACAGCTGGATGTGTTGAACCCTACATTCACCTGTAGGAAACAGCTGGATGTGTTGAACCCTACATTCATCTGTAGGAAACAGCTGGATGTGTTGAACCCTACATTCATCTGTAGGAAACAGCTGGATGTGTTGAACCCTACATTCATCTGTAGGAAACAGCTGGATGTGTTGAACCCTACATTCATCTGTAGGAAACAGCTGGATGTGTTGAACCCTACATTCATCTGTAGGAAACAGCTGGATGTGTTGAACCCTACATTCATCTGTAGGAAACAGCTGGATGTGTTGAACCCTACATTCATCTGTAGGAAACAGCTGGATGTGTTGAACCCTACATTCATCTG
>NW_027040354.1:157500-256599 GCF_034236695.1 Oncorhynchus nerka
CCTTAGAACCACTGACCTGTAGAACCACTGACCTGTAGAACCACTGACCCTTAGAACCACTGACCTGTAGAACCACTGACCTGTAGAACTACTGACCCTTAGAACCACTGACCTGTAGAACCACTGACCTACAGAACCACTGACCTGTAGAACCACTGACCTGTAGAACCACTGACCTGTAGAACCACTGACCTGTAGAACCACTGACCTACAGAACCACTGACCTGTAGAACCACTGACCTACAGAACCACTGACCTACAGAACCACAGCCCTACAGAACCACTGACCTGTAGAACCACTGACCTGTAGAACCACTGCCCTGTAGAACCACTGCCCTGTAGAACCACTGTCCTGTAGAACCACTGACCTGTAGAACCACTGCCCTGTAGAACCACTGACCTGTAGAACCACTGCCCTGTAGAACCACTGACCTGTAGAACCACTGACCTGTAGAACCACTGACCCTTAGAACCACTGACCTGTAGAACCACTGACCTGTAGAACCACTGACCTGTAGAACCACGGCCCTGTAGAACCACTGACCTGTAGAACCACTGACCCTTAGAACCACTGCCCTGTAGAACCACTGACCTGTAGAACCACTGACCTGTAGAACCACTGACCTACAGAACCACTGCCCTGTAGAACCACGGCCCTGTAGAACCACTGACCTGTAGAACCACTGACCTGTAGAACCACTGACCTGTAGAACCACGGCCCTGTAGAACCACTGACCTGTAGAACCACTGACCCTTAGAACCACTGCCCTGTAGAACCACTGACCTGTAGAACCACTGGCCTACAGAACCACTGACCTACAGAACCACTGACCTACAGAACCACAGCCCTGTAGAACCACTGACCTGTAGAACCACTGGCCTACAGAACCACTGACCTACAGAACCACTGAACTGTAGAACCACTGACCTACAGAACCACTGACCTACAGAACCACTGACCTGTAGAACCACTGACCTGTAGAACCACTGACCCTTAGAACCACTGACCTGTAGAACCACTGACCTGTAGAACCACTGACCCTTAGAACCACTGACCTGTAGAACCACTGACCTGTAGAACCACTGACCTGTAGAACTACTGACCCTTAGAACCACTGACCTGTAGAACCACTGACCTACAGTACTACTGACCTACAGAACCACTGACCTACAGAACCACTGACCTATAGAACCACTGACCTGTAGAACCACTGACCTGTAGAACCACTGACCTACAGAACCACTGACCTACAGAACCACAGCCCTGTAGAACCACTGACCTGTAGAACCACTGACCTGTAGAACCACTGACCTACAGAACCACTGGCCTGTAGAACCACGGCCCTGTAGAACCACTGACCTGTAGAACCACTGACCTGTAGAACCACTGACCTGTAGAACCACTGACCTGTAGAACTACTGACCTGTAGAACTACTGACCTGTAGAACCACTGACCTGTAGAACCACTGACCTGTAGAACCACGGCCCTGTAGAACCACTGACCTGTAGAACCACGGCCCTGTAGAACCACTGACCCTTAGAACCACTGCCCTGTAGAACCACTGACCTGTAGAACCACTGACCTACAGAACCACTGCCCTGTAGAACCACGGCCCTGTAGAACCACTGACCTGTAGAACCACTGACCTGTAGAACCACTGTATATAATACTTATTAATTAATTGCTATCATTATTATTATTGTGTCTGCAATCAATTATAGTGGTTGAGTTTTATAATCCCAATCAGTCGGTCTAAGGAACCAGAGTCTACTCTCATTTCATCATTCGGTCTAAGGAACCAGAGTCTACTCTCATTTCATCATTCGGTCTAAGGAACCAGAGTCTACTCTCATTTCATTATTCGGTCTAAGGAACCTCTACTCTCATTTCATCATTCGGTCTAGAACCAGAGTCTACTCTCATTTCATCATTCGGTCTAAGGAACCAGAGTCTACTCTCATTTCATCATTCGGTCTAAGGAACCAGAGTCTACTCTCATTTCATCATTCGGTCTAAGGAACCAGAGTCTACTCTCATTTCATCATTCGGTCTAAGGAACCAGAGTCTACTCTCATTTCATCATTCGGTCTAAGGAACCAGAGTCTACTCTCATTTCATCATTCGGTCTAAGGAACCAGAGTCTACTCTCATTTCATCATTCGGTCTAAGGAACCAGAGTCTACTCTCATTTCATCATTCGGTCTAAGGAACCAGAGTCTACTCTCATTTCATCATTCGGTCTAAGGAACCAGAGTCCACTCTCATTTCATCATTCGGTCTAAGGAACCAGAGTCCACTCTCATTTCATCATTCGGTCTAAGGAACCAGAGTCTACTCATTTCATCATTCGGTCTAAGGAACCAGAGTCTACTCTCATTTCATCATTCGGTCTGGAACCAGAGTCTACTCTCATTTCATCATTCGGTCTAAGGAACCAGAGTCTACTCATTTCATCATTCGGTCTAAGGAACCAGAGTCTACTCTCATTTCATCATTCGGTCTAAGGAACCAGAGTCTACTCTCATTTCATCATTCGGTCTAAGGAACCAGAGTCTACTCTCATTTCATCATTCGGTCTAAGGAACCAGAGTCTACTCTCATTTCATCATTCGGTCTAAGGAACCAGAGTCTACTCTCATTTCATCATTCGGTCTAAGGAACCAGAGTCTACTCTCATTTCATCATTCGGTCTAAGGAACCAGAGTCTACTCTCATTTCATCATTCGGTCTAAGGAACCAGAGTCTACTCTCATTTCATCATTCGGTCTAAGGAACCAGAGTCTACTCTCATTTCATCATTCGGTCTAAGGAACCAGAGTCTACTCTCATTTCATCATTCGGTCTAAGGAACCAGAGTCTACTCTCATTTCATCATTCGGTCTAAGGAACCAGAGTCTACTCTCATTTCATCATTCGGTCTAAGGAACCAGAGTCTACTCTCATTTCATCATTCGGTCTAAGGAACCAGAGTCTACTCTCATTTCATCATTCGGTCTAAGGAACCAGAGTCTACTCTCATTTCATCATTCGGTCTAAGGAACCAGAGTCTACTCTCATTTCATCATTCGGTCTAAGGAACCAGAGTCTACTCTCATTTCATCATTCGGTCTAAGGAACCAGAGTCCACTCTCATTTCATCATTCGGTCTAAGGAACCAGAGTCTACTCTCATTTCATCATTCGGTCTAAGGAACCAGAGTCTACTCTCATTTCATCATTCGGTCTAAGATGCTAAATCAATTTAAACATACGCGTTATTCAATTATTGCACCCACACTCCCCGCGCGCGCCAACAAGCGTCTGCGTTGCCGAGGGCTCAAATAGAAGTCAGTTCTATTTCTGACGCAGATCGCTCTGCAAGACCTGCCTCTCCCATCTCCTCATTGGTTTATAGAAGCAGATAGATGAAAGATGAACTGTTTGGCCGGTCGTCGTGGTAATACTATGAAAGTGTAGATGCCAATCACCATATAAAGTCTAAAGAAGAAAAAGCCCGGAAGGAGGAGAGATGACTAGAAACGATTCGGTTGGCCGTTTTATGTGTGGATTAATTGTCTGAGTAGAGGACCTTGTGCATTTCAGGTAAAATAACAACTCAATGTTTATATCCCAGGACAAATTAGCTAGCAACAGCAAGCTAACTAGCTAAATTGTCATAAATGTTTAATTATTTTCGGCCTGTCCCCAAATTAATATAATTGGTTCAGAGTTTGCTTTGATATTTCAACCTGCGTGTCGTGATCGCGTTTGGTGTGGGGGGGGGGACAAAATCAATTTGCGCACGGTGGTGGTGCTCGCCGGTTTAGGTACGGTCTCAAGAACCTTACTTTTGTTTCATGGAAATAACAAAGGAACAAACCCAAACAGAACACAAAGCGACAGTAAGGAGAGGAAAGCCCCAAAACCAAAACCCAAACAGAACACAAAGCGACAGTAAGGAGAGGAAAGCCCCAAACCAAAACCATAAACGTTACTACATCTACTACTGCAAAGAAAGGCAGGCTTGTACACCACTCAGAGCTCACACAAACACCATAGGAGTAGGGTGAAGTTGCCCCTTGACCCTGATCTTTGGTCCATTTTTTAATTCCCCTAAAGGGGGAGATTGTTTTAGATCTGTACCTAGGGGAAATTTCACCCCAGAGCTCACCAAAACCCCAAACCAAAACCCCCCCTAAAGTTACTAAAAACCACTACTGCAGGAAGGCAGGCTTGTCCACCACTTCACCAATCCGAAGCCCTCACACCACAACACACACTACAGGGTCACGGCGAGGTCACCTTCGCATTGTTTACCTTTTTGGCTGCCTGCTCCTCCTCCACACCATCTCCTACTACAACATATACTACCTTCCTGCCATACCTCTGCATTATGCGCTCAAAGCAACCCTCTTTGCCTGCAATATAAACAAAGGGGGGTCAAGGGTTAGAGGTCAGGAGAGAGAGAGAGAGGGGTCAGGGTGAGGTTACCTGGCTGGCTGCATGCTCCTCGTCCCGCCCGTCGCCAACCACAACGTAGGTAATGTTATTGCCGAAGCGGGAGACTATTCTCTCAAAACAGCTCTCTTTGCCTGGAGACAACAACAAAGGATGTGTACCTAGTGGCACCCTATATCGTAGTGCACTATGAAGGGAATAGGGTACCATAGAGCCCTGGTCAACAGTAGTGCACTATGAAGGGAATAGGGTGCCAAAGAGCCCTGGTCAACAGTAGTGCACTATGAAGGGAATAGGGTGCCATAGAGCCCTGGTCAACAGTAGTGCACTATGAAGGGAATAGGGTGCCACTTGGGACTGAAAGCTTAAACACAGATGTTTTTCTAACAAAGAGAGAGGATGAGACATTTCTGTAGATCAAGGATGGAGGAGTGGAATGAGAGGAGACGGGGAGAGAGAACAAACACACACACACACACACACACTGATATAGCCATCTGTAAACACACATTCCCTTGGCTGTTGTATTTTCCATTTAAAAACACAAGAGAAAGAAATGGATTGGCCCTGATAGTTCCTGACAACACACCTGGTCGCCACGGAGATGCTTCAGATCAACACTGTCATCATAACAACCCTCCCCTCCCAGGACAATGCCTGTCTGCCAAATGGCACCCTATTCCCTATGCAGTGCACTACTTTAGACCAGAGCTCATAGGGATCCATATAGCCTCATACAGAGGTCAGATCCCTGGTCAATTTGGGTTTAGTTCCGCTTGAGGTTAATTCCATTTCCCGTTCAGGAAGTAAACTTAAATACCAATTTTGTGTGTGTGTGTGTGTGTGTGTGTGTGTGTGTAGTGTGTATAGTGTGTGTGTGTGTGTGTGTGTGTGTGTGTGTGTGTGTGTGTATAGTGTGTATAGTGTGTGTGTGTGTGTGTGTGTATAGTGTGTGTGTGTGTGTGTGGTTCTTACCTATTTTGGTTGCACTGTATATGTTCTCAATAGGGAAGGCAGATCCTAAACTATACAACAGAACTTTAGCCACTGCTGGTATCAGCTGGGTTGTTGTTACCAACACATTTACACAGTTACTCCTGGAGACAGAGAGAGAGAGAGAGATGGGAGAGAGAAAGAGAGAGAGAGAGTGAGAGACAGGGAGAGAGAGAGAGAGGAGAAAGCGAGAGAGAGAGAGAGAGAGAGAGAGAGAGGAGAGAGAGAGAGGGAGAGAGAGGAGAGAGATGGGAGAGAGAAAGAGAGAGAGAGAGGGAGAGAGAGACAGAGAGACAGAGAGACAGAGAGAGAGAGATGGGAGAGAGAAAGAGAGAGAGAGAGTGAGAGACAGGGAGAGAGAGAGACAGGGAGAGAGAGAGAGACAGGGAGAGAGAGAGACAGGGAGAGAGAGAGAGAGAGAGAGAGAGAGAGAGAGAGAGAGAGAGAGAGAGGAGAGAGAGAGAGAGAGAGAGAGAGAGAGAGAGAGAAAGAGAGAGAGTGAGAGACAGGGAGAGAGAGAGACAGGGAGAGAGAGAGAGAGAGAGAGAGAGAAAGAGAGAGAGACAGGGAAAGAGAGAGAAAGAGAGGAGGGAAAGAGAGAGAGAGAAAGAGAGAGATGGAGAGAAAGAGAGAGAGAGAGAGAGAGAGGGAGAGAGAGAGAGAGAGAGGGAGGGAGGAAAAGAGAGGGAGGGAGGAAGAGAGAGAAAGGAAGAGAGAGATGGAGAGAGAGGAAGAGAGAGAGAGACAGAGAGAGAGAGGGAGAGGCGAGAAGAGAGAAAGACAGATAATTAGTATCAGTAATGACTGTTCCATTACATGAAATTAGCTCTGATCTCTGTTTTATTTGTCTAGTTCATGTTCATGTCAGAGACCGACTCAGTGTGTCGGCGTGTCCAGTGTGGGTGGAGGGGGCGGGGCACCTGGAGCTGATGATTGACAGGGACTTGAGTGCGTTGGTGAGCCAGGAGTCTGTTAAAGCCTCTACTTCAGCTCTCAGTTGTAACCACGCATCCCTCTTAGCAGGGCCCAACAGGCCTGTCAACAATAAACAACATCAACAATAAACAACAACAATAAACAACATTAGGGGATTTAATCTGACCACACTTTGTCCACAATGCGCCATTTTAAAGGTTTTCCAATTGAGCCGACATATGCAATTTCTTTTTACAGAGAACGCTGTCTTCGTGAACACAGAAACATTGTCTTTTAATCCACTAAGAAACATTTAGTATTGTCCTGTACTAAAGTACTAAAGTAAAGTACAGGACAATACTTAAATGTTTCTCAGTGGATTAAAATGTACACACTATACATATCAGTCGACAGTTCCAAAAAACAAATATATTTACCCCCCCCCCCACCACCCCCCACCCCCTGCCTAAAAAAGAGCTCTCTGATTGGCTCCTCTCCAGTAAACTCTTCTCCCTGATTGGCTTACCCCCCACATTGTTTTTGTATGTGCTATACATCTCTTTGACTCTTCTGTAGCGGAAGGCTAGTTTCCTCATCCAGTCCACCCCTCCGCGGACGCCTGTCGCCAGGCACAGACTCGCGCTGGTCGCCGCTGCATGGAAGCCATCAGTTGCAAAACTGTAAGTACTGTCAATAATAATAATAATATGTTTTATTATAAATACTGTCAATAATAATAATAATAATATGTTTTATTATAAATACTGTCAATAATAATAATAATAATATGTTTTATTATAAATACTGTCAATAATAATAATAATGTGTTTTATTATAAATACTGTCAATAATAATATGTTTTATTATAAATACTGTCAATAATAATAATAATAATATGTTTTATTATAAATACTGTCAATAATAATAATAATAATATGTTTTATTATAAGTACTGTCAATAATAATAATATGTTTTATTATAAGTACTGTCAATAATAATAATAATAATATGTTTTATTATAAGTACTGTCAATAATAATAATATGTTTTATTATAAGTACTGTCAATAATAATAATAATAATATGTTTTATTATAAGTACTGTCAATAATAATAATATGTTTTATTATAAGTACTGTCAATAATAATAATAATAATATGTTTTATTATAAGTACTGTCAATAATAATAATATGTTTTATTATAAGTACTGTCAATAATAATAATAATAATATGTTTTATTATAAAAATGGTAAGTACTGTCTATGAATTCTGCTCTCAACAGAACAATATGTCACAGAACATTCCTAATGGTTGACTCAAATGATTTAAGCCTGATTTTGCTGTCAATCCTGCGTGCTTGTTGTTGAGTTTATAATTGCGGGGCTGCAAACATCAGCAGTTTTTTTTGTTGCTACGCAACTACGCAGGATGGACATTTGCGTAGGTACTTGTAAGTCCTGCACGTACCACAGGAGGTTGGTGGCACCTTAAATTGGGAGGACGGGCTCGTGGTAATGGCAGGAGAGGAATTTAATTGCATTTTTATTTGATTTAACTAGGCAAGTAATTTAAGAACAAATTCTTATTTATAATGACGGCCAAACCCGGGACGACGCTTGGCCAATTGTGCTCCGCCCTATGGGACACCCAATCACGGGTCAGATTTGATACAGCCTGGAATTGAACCCGGGACTGTAGTGATGCCTCTTGCACTGAGATGCAGTGCCTTAGACCGCTGCGCCACACGGGAATGACTAGAATGGCATTCAATTTGCTCCGTTCCGGTCATTATTATGAGCCGTCCTCCCCTCACCAGCCTCCTCTGGTATGATGTAGGCTTAAATGAGTAGTTGAGGATGTTACAACTTGATGTTAGGTTGTAGTGGCTGTTTAAAAAAAAGCATCCCATGGATTCCAGTTTCTCCCACAGACTGTTCTCAGAGCGAGGAACCGTCTGATATCAAGTTGTTCACATCCTGAACTCCTCATTTAACTGTGAAGAAGAAAACTTTGTTGAACGCTCACCTCAGGTCCTGTCCGTTGTCATCTGACGACACATCATCAATATGGACCTGATCACACTCCTGAACACCCACCCACACACACAGACAGAAACACACACACACAGACACACACACACACAGAAACACACAGACAGAAACACACACACACAGAAACACACACACACAGAAACACACACACACAGAAACACACAGAAACACACAGAAACACACACACAGAAACACACACACAGAAACACACACAGAAACACACACAGACAGAAACACACAGACAGACAGACAGACAGACAGACAGACAGACAGACAGACAGACAGACAGACAGACAGACAGACAGACAGACAGACACAGACACAGACAAGTTTAAGTCTTTAGTTTGTGTCACTAGGTGGCAGTGTCTACACATGAAGGAGCACGTATCACAGCCTCTCAGAGGAGGAGGAGTACTGATCTAGGATCAGTTTGACCTTTTTAAAATCACAATGAATTAGATTACACTGACAGTGGGGATCTGATCCCAGATCAGTAGCTGTATCTATACAGTGTGTGTGTGTGTGTGTGTTCCTGAGCTAACCTACCTCTAAGTCGTTGAAGAACAGGTGTGTGTGTGTTCCTGAGCTAACCTACCTCTAAGTCGTTGAAGAACAGGTGTGTGTGTGTGTTCCTGAGCTAACCTACCTCTAAGTCGTTGAAGAACAGGTGTGTGTGTGTTCCTGAGCTAACCTACCTCTAAGTCGTTGAAGAACAGGTGTGTGTCTGCCAGGTTAAAGATCATCTCTTCCATCCTCAGTCCCAGTGTCACCGCCATGGGAGGGTCCTGTCAATCAATCAATACAACCGTCAATACAACCGTCAATACATCCGTCAATACAGAGTCTCCATGTGTCGGGGGGCTAGAGTTCAGTCTGTTATATCTGGTGTAATTATCCGGTGTCCTGTGTGAATTGAAGTATGCTCCCTCTAATTCTCTCTCCCTCCCGGGGGACCTGAGCCCTAGGACCATGGCTCAGGACTACCTGGCATAATGACTCCTCCTCATCACCACCATCATCATCATCACCACCATCATCTCCTCCCCCCCTGCCCTCCTCCCCCCTGGTATGTTCAGCTAATCTCAGTAGATGCTGAGAGATAGAGAGCGAGAGAAAGACATGTCACACTTGTTCTGTCCCATCAACATTATGTCCCTCTTTAAAAATCCTTGGGGGACTGGGTGGGTTTGGGGGGCAGCCCTGCCAACCCGCAGATCAGCTGCAAAAACCATCATCTGCGATAGATGGGCGATTCGCTGACACTGTGAGACTCCCAGAATAGACACATACCGAGCACAGAGATAAATGGAGAGAGGGAGGGAGAGAGAGAGAGAGATGTAGAGAGAGGGAAGGAGAGAGAGAGAAATGGAGAGAGAGGGAGGGAGAGAGAGAGACATGGCGAGAGAGGGAGGGAGAGAGACATGTAGAGAGAGGGAGAGACATGGAGAGAGAGAGGGAGAGAGAGAGACATGAAGAGAGAGGGAGGGAGAGAGACATGTAGAGAGAGGGAGGGAGAGAGAGACATGAAGAGAGAGACATGGAGAGAGAGACATGAAGAGAGAGACATGGCGTGGGAGGGCAAGGGGTGAAAAGAAGGAAAGTTGTGTAAAGAGGGAGAGACATGGAGAGAGGGAGAGACATGGAGAGAGGGAGGGAGAGAGAGACATGAAGAGAGGGAGGGAGAGAGAGAGACATGGAGAGAGAGACATGTAGAGAGAGTGAGAGACATGGAGAGAGGGAGAGAGAGACATGGAGAGAGAGAGACATGTAGAGAGAGGGAGAGACATGGAGAGAGGGACGGAGAGAGAGAGAGGCATGGAGAGAGAGAGAGACATGTAGAGAGAGGGAGAGACATGGAGAGAGGGAGAGAGAGAGAGACATGGAGAGAGAGGGAGAGACATAGAGAGAGGGAGTGAGATACATGGAGAGAGGGAGGGAGAGAGAGACATGGAGAGAGAGAGACATGTAGAGAGAGGGAGAGACATGGAGAGAGGGAGGGAGAAAGAGAGACATGGAGAGAGAGAGGGAGGGAGAGAGAGAGAGACATGGAGAGATAGGGAGAGACATGGAGAGAGGGAGGGAGAGAGAGACATGGCGAGAGAGAGACATGTAGAGAGAGGGAGATACATGGAGAGAGGGAGGGAGAAAGAGAGACATGGAGAGAGAGAGGGAGGGAGAGAGAAAGAGACATGGAGAGATAGGGAGAGACATGGAGAGAGGGAGGGAGAGAGAGAGACATGGAGAGAGGGAGGGAGAGACATGGAGAGAGGGAGGGAGAGACATGGAGAGAGGGAGGGAGAGACATGGAGAGAGGGAGGGAGAGAGAGAGAGACATGGAGAGAGAGGGAGAGACATGGAGAGACATGGAGAGAGGGAGGGAGAGAGAGAGACATGGAGAGAGAGGGAGAGACATGGAGAGAGGGGGAGAGACATAGAGAGAGGGAGGGAGAGAGAGAGACATAAAGAGAGAGGGAGGGAGAGAGAGAGAGAGACATGGAGAGAGAGAGACATGTAGAGAGAGGGAGAGACATGGAGAGAGGGAGGGAGAGAGACATGAAGAGAGAGGGAGGGAGAGAGAGAGGCATGGAGAGAGGGAGGGAGAGAGAGAGACATGGAGAGAGAGAGACATGTAGTGAGAGGGAGAGACATGAGAGAGGGGGAGGGAGAGAGAGAGACATGGAGAGAGAGGGAGAGACATAGAGAGAGGGAGGGAGAGAGAGACATGAAGAGAGAGGGAGGGAGAGAGAGAGACATGAAGAGAGGGGGAGGGAGAGAGAGAGAGACATGGAGAGAGAGGGAGAGGCATAGAGAGAGGGAGGGAGAGACAGACATGAAGAGAGAGGGAGGGAGAGAGAGACATGAAGAGAGAGGGAGGGAGAGAGAGGGAGAGACATAGAGAGAGGGAGGGAGGGAGAGAGAGACATGAAGAGAGAGGGAGGGAGAGAGAGAGAGAGACATGTAGAGAGAGGGAGGGAGAGAGAGAGACATGGAGAGAGAGGGAGGGAGAGAGAGAGACATGGAGAGAGAGAGACATGTAGAGAGAGTGAGAGACATGGAGAGAGGGAGGGAGAGACATGGAGAGAGGGAGAGAGAGAGACATGAAGAGAGAGAGAGGGAGAGACATGGAGAGAGGGAGGGAGAGAGAGAGAGACATGGAGAGAGATGGAGAGACATGGAGAGAGAGGGAGGGAGAGAGAGAAATGGAGAGAGAGGGAGGGAGAGAGAGACATGTGGAGAGAGGGAGGGAGAGGGAGGGAGAGAGAGACATAGGGAGAGAGAGACATGTGGAGAGAGGGAGGGAGAGAGAGACATGTAGAGAGAGGGAGAGACATGAGAGAGAGAGAGTGTAGATGTGTAGAGGGAGGGAGAGATATACATGTAGAGAGAGGGAGGGAGAGAGAGACATGTAGAGAGAGGGAGGGAGAGAGAGACATAGGGAGAGAGGGAGGGAGAGAGAGACATGTAGAGAGAGGGAGGGAGAGAGAGACATGTAGAGAGAGGGAGGGAGAGAGAGAGACATGGAGAGAGA
Organism: Oncorhynchus nerka; assembly: GCF_034236695.1. Lineage (NCBI taxonomy): Eukaryota > Metazoa > Chordata > Actinopteri > Salmoniformes > Salmonidae > Oncorhynchus > Oncorhynchus nerka. The sequence goes on from NW_027040354.1 coordinate 169,428, forward strand.
GGGAGGGAGACAGAGACATGTAGAGAGAGAGAGGGAGGGAGAGAGAGAGACACGTAGAGAGAGAGACATGGAGAGAGAGGACGGGAGAGAGAGAGACATGTAGAGAGAGAGAGGGAGGGAGAGAGAGATAAAGGTGATGTAGCGCGATAAAGCCAGAGCCAAGACCAGCCTGCTATTAACTCAGTCTGTTCCATCACATCTACTTTCCCTCGTTTCAAATACCACACCGTCTAAACCAATGACCAGCCTGTGGCTTCTTCAGGTAAATATTTGATAATTATTTTATCAGTGACCTGTGCCAAGGATAGGTATACAGAGGTATGGAGAGGTTTACAGTAGGAGAGGTATACAGTAGGAGAGGTATGGAGAGGTATACAGTAGGAGAGGTATACAGTAGGAGAGGTATACAGTAGGAGATGTATGGAGAGGTATACAGTAGGAGGGGTATACAGTAGGAGAGGTATACAATAGGAGAGGTATACAGTAGGAGAGGTATACAGTAGGAGGGGTATAAAGTAGGAGAGGTATACAGTAGGAGAGGTATGGAGAGGTATACAGTAGGAGAGGTATACAGTAGGAGAGGTATGGAGAGGTATACAGTAGGAGGGGTATACAGTAGGAGAGGTATACAGTAGGTGAGGTATGGAGAGGTATACAGTAGGAGAGGTATACAGTAGGAGGGGTATACAGTAGGAGAGGTATACAGTAGGAGAGGTATTGAGAGGTATACAGTAGCAGGGATATACAGTAGGAGAGGTATACAGTAGGAGAGGTATGGAGAGGTATACAGTAGGAGAGGTATACAGTAGGAGAGGTATGGAGAGGTATACAGTAGGAGAGGTATACAGTAGGAGAGGTATGGAGAGGTATACAGTAGGAGAGGTATACAGTAGGAGAGGTATACAGTAGGAGAGGTATGGAGAGTATTACAGTAGAAGAGGTATACAGTAGGAGAGGTATACAGTAGGCGAGGTATGGAGAGGTATACAGTAGGAGAGGTATACAGTAGGAGAGGTATGGAGAGGTATACAGTAGGAGAGGTATACAGTAGGAGAGGTATGGAGAGGTATACAGTAGGAGAGGTATACAGTAGGAGAGGTATGGAGAGGTATACAGTAGGAGGGGTATACAGTAGGAGAGGTATACAGTAGGAGAGGTATGGAGAGGTATAAAGTAGGAGGGGTATACAGTAGGAGAGGTATACAGTAGGAGAGGTATACAGTAGGAGAGGTATACAGTAGGAGAGGTATGGAGAGGTATACAGTAGGAGAGGTATACAGTAGGAGAGGTAGGCAGTAGGAGAGGTATACAGTAGGAGAGGTATGGAGAGGTATACAATAGGAGAGGTATACAGTAGGAGAGGTATGGAAAAGTATACAGTAGGAGAGGTATACAGTAGGAGAGGTATGAGAGGTATACAGTAGAAGAAGTATATAGTAGGAGAGGTATGGAGAGGTATACAGTAGGAGAGGTATACAGTAGGAGAGGTATGGAGAGGTATACAGTAGGAGAGTTATACAGTAGGAGAGGTATGGAGAGGTATACAGTAGGAGAGGTATGGAGAGGTATACAGTAGGAGAGGTATAGAGTAGGAGAGGTATACAGTAGGTGAGGTATGGAGGGGTATACAGTAGGAGAGGTATACAGTAGGAGAGGTATACAGTAGGTGAGGTATGGAGAGGTATACAGTAGGAGAGGTATACCGTAGGAGAGGTATACAGTAGAAGAGGTATGGAGAGGTATACAGTAGGAGAGGTATGGAGAGGTATACAGTAGGAGAGGTATACAGTAGGAGAGGTATACAGTAGGATAGGTATACAGTAGGAGAGGTATGGAAATGTTTACAGTAGGAGAGGTATATAGTAGGAGAGGTATGGAGAGGTATACAGTAGGAGAGGTATGGAGAGGTATACAGTAGGAGAGGTATGGAGAGGTATACAGTAGGTGAGGTATGGAGGGGTATACAGTAGGTGAGGTATGGAGAGGTATACAGTAGGAGGGGTATACAGTAGGAGAGGTATACAGTAGGTGAGGTATGGAGAGGTATACAGTAGGAGAGGTATACAGTAGGAGAGGTATACAGTAGGAGAGGTATGGAGAGGTATACAGTAGGAGGGGTATACAGTAGGAGAGGTATACAGTAGGTGAGGTATGGAGAGGTATACAGTAGGAGAGGTATACAGTAGGAGGGGTATACAGTAGGAGAGGTATACAGTAGGAGAGGTATTGAGAGGTATACAGTAGCAGGGATATACAGTAGGAGAGGTATACAGTAGGAGAGGTATGGAGAGGTATACAGTAGGAGAGGTATACAGTAGGAGAGGTATACAGTAGGAGAGGTATGGAGAGGTATACAGTAGGAGAGGTATACAGTAGGAGAGGTATGGAGAGGTATACAGTAGGAGAGGTATACAGTAGGAGAGGTATACAGTAGGAGAGGTATACAGTAGGAGGGGTATAAAGTAGGAAAGGTATACAGTAGGAGAGGTATGGAGAGGTATACAGTAGGAGAGGTATACAGTAGGAGAGGTATGGAGAGGTATACAGTAGGAGGGATATACAGTAGGAGAGGTATACAGTAGGAGAGGTATACAGTAGGAGAGGTATACAGTAGGAGAGGTTTGGAGAGGTATACAGTAGGAGAGGTATGGAGAGGTATACAGTTGGAGAGGTATACAGTAGGAGAGGTATGGAGAGGCATACAGTAGGAGAGGTATACAGTAGGAGGGGTATACAGTAGGAGAGGTATACAGTAGGAGAGGTATGGAGAGGTATACAGTCGGAGAGGTATACAGTAGGAGAGGTATACAGTAGGAAAGGTATACAGTAGGAGAGGTATGGAGAGGTTTACAGTAGGAGAGGTATACAGTAGCAGAGGTATGGAGAGGTATACAGTAGAAGAGGTATGGAGAGGTATACAGTAGGAGAGGTATGGAAAGGTTTACAGTAGGAGAGGTATACAGTAGGAGAGGTATACAGTAGGAGAGGTATGGAGAGGTATACAGTAGGAGAGGTATACAGTAGGAGAGGTATGGAGAGGTATACAGTAGGAGAGGTATACAGTAGGAGAGGTATGGAGGGGTATACAGTAGGAGAGGTATGGAGAGGTATACAGTAGGAGAGGTATACAGTAGGAGAGGTATGGAGAGGTATACAGTAGGAGAGGTATACAGTAGGAGAGGTATGGAGAGGTATACAGTAGGAGAGGTATACAGTAGGAGAGGTATACAGTAGGAGAGGTATGGAGAGGTATACAGTAGGAGAGGTATACAGTAGGAGAGGTATGGAGAGGTATACAGTAGGAGGGGTATACAGTAGGAGAGGTATACAGTAGGAGAGGTATGGAGAGGTATACAGTAGGAGAGGTATACAGTAGGAGAGGTATGGAGAGGTATACAGTAGGAGGGATATACAGTAGGAGAGGTATACAGTAAAAGAGGTATACAGTAGGAGAGGTATGGAGAGGTATACAGTAGGAGAGGTATACAGTAGGAGAGGTATGCAGTAGGAGAGGTATACAGTAGGAGAGGTATGGAGAGGTATACAATAGGAGAGGTATACAGTAGGAGAGGTATGGAAAAGTATACAGTAGGAGAGGTATACAGTAGGAGAGGTATGAGAGGTATACAGTAGAAGAGGTATATAGTAGGAGAGGTATGGAGAGGTATACAGTAGGAGAGGTATGGAAAAGTATACAGTAGGAGAGGTATACAGTAGGAGAGGTATGAGAGGTATACAGTAGAAGAGGTATATAGTAGGAGAGGTATGGAGAGGTATACAGTAGGAGAGGTATATAGTAGGAGAGGTATACAGTAGGAGAGGAATACAGTAGGAGAGGTATGGAGAGGTATACAGTAGGAGAGGTATACAGTAGGAGAGGTATGGAGAGGTATACAGTAGGAGAGGTATACAGTAGGAGAGGTATGGAGAGGTATACAGTAGGAGGGGTATACAGTAGGAGAGGTATACAGTAGGAGAGGTATGGAGAGGTATACAGTAGGAGAGGTATACAGTAGGAGGGTATACAGTAGGAGAGGTATGGAGAGGTATACAGTAGGAGGGATATACAGTAGGAGAGGTATACAGTAGGAGAGGTATACAGTAGGAGAGGTATACAGTAGGAGAGGTATGGAGAGGTATACAGTAGGAGAGGTATACAGTAGGAGAGGTATACAGTAGGAGAGGTATGGAGAGGTATACAGTAGGAGAGGTATACAGTAGGAGAGGTATACAGTAGGAGAGGTATGGAGAGGTATACAGTAGGAGGGATATACAGTAGGAGAGGTATACAGTAGGAGAGGTATACAGTAGGAGAGGTATACAGTAGGAGAGGTATGGAGAGGTATACAGTAGGAGAGGTATACAGTAGGAGAGGTATGCAGAGGAGGTATACAGTAGGACAGGTATGGAGAGGTATACAATAGGAGAGGTATACAGTAGGAGAGGTATGGAAAAGTATACAGTAGGAGAGGTATACAGTAGGAGAGGTATGAGAGGTATACAGTAGAAGAGGTATATAGTAGGAGAGGTATGGAGAGGTATACAGTAGGAGAGGTATATAGTAGGAGAGGTATACAGTAGGAGAGGAATACAGTAGGAGAGGTATGGAGAGGTATACAGTAGGAGAGGTATACAGTAGGAGGTAGGTAGGGAGAGGTATACAGTAGGAGAGGTATACAGTAGGAGAGGTATACAGTAGGAGAGGTATGGAGAGGTATACAGTAGGAGAGGTATGGAGAGGTATACAGTAGGAGAGGTATACAGTAGGAGAGGTATACAGTAGGAGAGGTATACAGTAGGAGAGGTATGGAGAGGTTTACAGTAGGAGAGGTATACAGTAGGAGAGGTATACAGTAGGTGAGGTATGGAGGGGTATACAGTAGGAGAGGTATACAGTAGGAGAGGTATACAGTAGGAGAGGTATACAGTAGGAGAGGTATGGAGAGGTATACAGTAGGAGAGGTATACAGTAGGAGAGGTATACAGTAGGAGAGGTATGGAGAGGTATACAGTAGGAGAGGTATACAGTAGGAGAGGTATACAGTAGGAGGTATACAGTAGGAGGGAGAGGTATACAGTAGGAGTAGGAGAGGTATGCAGTAGGAGTATACAGTAGGAGAGGTATACAGAGGAGAGGTATACAGTAGGAGAGGTATACAGTAGGAGAGGTATACAGTAGGAGATGGAGGTATACAGTAGGAGAGGTATACAGTAGGAGATGGAGAGGTATACAGTAGGAGAGGTATACAGTAGGAGAGGTATACAGTAGGAGAGGTATGGAGAGGTATACAGTAGGAGAGGTATACAGTAGGAGAGGTATGGAGAGGTATACAGTAGGAGAGGTATACAGTAGGAGAGGTATACAGTAGGAGAGGTATGGAGAGGTATACAGTAGGAGAGGTATGGAGAGGTATACAGTAGGAGAGGTATACAGTAGGAGAGGTATGGAGAGGTATACAGTAGGAGAGGTATGGAGAGGTTTACAGTAGGAGAGGTATACAGTAGGAGAGGTATACAATAGGTGAGGTATGGAGGGGTATACAGTAGGAGAGGTATACAGTGGGAGAGGTATACAGTAGGAGAGGTATACAGTAGGTGAGGTATGGAGAGGTATACAGTAGGAGAGGTATACAGTAGGAGAGGTATACAGTAGGAGAGGTATACAGTAGAAGAGGTATGGAGAGGTATACAGTAGGAGAGGTATGGAGGGGTATACAGTAGGAGAGGTATACAGTAGGAGAGGTATGGAGAGGTATACAGTAGGAGAGGTATACAGTAGGAGAGGTATGGAGAGGTATACAGTAGGAGAGGTATGCAGTAGGAGAGGTATACAGTAGGAGAGGTATGGAGAGGTATACAGTAGGAGAGGTATACAGTAGGAGAGGTATACAGATAAGAGCGTCTGCTAAATGACTTAAATGTAAATGTAAATGTGAGAGGTATACAGTAGGAGAGGTATACAGTAGGAGAGGTATGGAGAGGTATACAGTAGGAGAGGTATACAGTAGGAGAGGTATACAGTAGGAGAGGTATGGAGAGGTATACAGTAGGAGAGGTATACAGTAGGAGAGGTATACAGTAGGAGAGGTATACAGTAGGAGAGGTATACAGTAGGAGAGGTATACAGTAGGAGAGGTATACAGTAGGAGAGGTATGGAGAGGTATACAGTAGGAGAGGTATACAGTAGGAGAGGTATGCAGTAGGAGAGGTATACAGTAGGACAGGTATGGAGAGGTATACAATAGGAGAGGTATACAGTAGGAGAGGTATGGAAAAGTATACAGTAGGAGAGGTATACAGTAGGAGAGGTATGAGAGGTATACAGTAGAAGAGGTATATAGTAGGAGAGGTATGGAGAGGTATACAGTAGGAGAGGTATATAGTAGGAGAGGTATACAGTAGGAGAGGAATACAGTAGGAGAGGTATGGAGAGGTATACAGTAGGAGAGGTATACAGTAGGTGAGGTATGGAGAGGTATACAGTAGGAGAGGTATATAGTAGGAGAGGTATACAGTAGGAGAGGTATGGAGAGGTATACAGTAGCTGAGGTATGGAGAGGTATACAGTAGGAGAGGTATACAGTAGGAGAGGTATACAGTAGGAGAGGTATACAGTAGGTGAGGTATGGAGAGGTTTACAGTAGGAGAGGTATACAGTAGGAGAGGTATACAGTAGGTGAGGTATGGAGGGGTATACAGTAGGAGAGGTATACAGTAGGAGAGGTATACAGTAGGAGAGGTATACAGTAGGAGAGGTATGGAGAGGTATACAGTAGGAGAGGTATACAGTAGGAGAGGTATACAGTAGGAGAGGTATACAGTAGAAGAGGTATGGAGAGGTATACAGTAGGAGAGGTATGGAGGGGTATACAGTAGGAGAGGTATACAGTAGGAGAGGTATGGAGAGGTATACAGTAGGAGAGGTAGGAGAGGTAGGTATACAGTAGGAGAGGTATACAGTAGGAGAGGTATACAGTAGGAGGAGGTATGGAGGGGTATACAGTAGGAGAGGTATACAGTAGGAGAGGTATACAGTAGGAGAGGTATACAGGAGGTAGGTATACAGTAGGAGGGATATACAGTAGGAGAGGTATACAGTAGGAGAGGTATACAGTAGGAGAGGTATACAGTAGGAGAGGTATGGAGAGGTATACAGTAGGAGAGGTATACAGTAGGAGAGGTATACAGTAGGAGAGGTATGGAGAGGTATACAGTAGGAGAGGTATACAGTAGGAGGTATACAGTAGGAGAGGATATGGAGAGGTATACAGTAGGAGAGGTATACAGTAGGAGAGGTATACAGTAGGAGAGGTATGGAGAGGTATACAGTAGGAGAGGTATACAGTAGGAGGGTATACAGTAGGAGGGTATACAGTAGGAGATGGAGATGTATACAGTAGGAGAGGTATACAGTAGGAGAGGTATGGAAAAGTATACAGTAGGAGAGGTATACAGTAGGAGAGGTATGGAGAGGTATACAGTAGGAGAGGTATATAGTAGGAGAGGTATACAGTAGGAGAGGAATACAGTAGGAGAGGTATGGAGAGGTATACAGTAGGAGAGGTATACAGTAGGTGAGGTATGGAGAGGTATACAGTAGGAGAGGTATATAGTAGGAGAGGTATACAGTAGGAGAGGTATGGAGAGGTATACAGTAGCTGAGGTATGGAGAGGTATACAGTAGGAGAGGTATACAATAGGAGAGGTATACAGTAGGTGAGGTATGGAGAGGTTTACAGTAGGAGAGGTATACAGTAGGAGAGGTATACAATAGGTGAGGTATGGAGGGGTATACAGTAGGAGAGGTATACAGTGGGAGAGGTATGAGAGGTATACAGTAGAAGAAGTATATAGTAGGAGAGGTATGGAGAGGTATACAGTAGGAGAGGTATACAGTAGGAGAGGTATGGAGAGGTATACAGTAGGAGAGGTATACAGTAGGAGAGGTATGGAGAGGTATACAGTAGGAGAGGTATGGAGAGGTATACAGTAGGAGAGGTATGGAGAGGTATACAGTAGGTGAGGTATGGAGGGGTATACAGTAGGAGATGGAGAGGTATACAGTAGGAGAGGTATACAGTAGGTGAGGTATGGAGAGGTATACAGTAGGAGAGGTATGGAGAGGTATACAGTAGGAGAGGTATACAGTAGGAGAGGTATACAGTAGGATAGGTATACAGTAGGAGAGGTATGGAGATGTTTACAGTAGGAGAGGTATATAGTAGGAGAGGTATGGAGGAGGTATACAGTAGGAGAGGTATGGAGAGGTATACAGTAGGAGGTAGGAGGTATACAGTAGGAGAGGTATGGAGAGGTATACAGTTGGAGAGGTATACAGTAGGAGAGGTATGGAGAGGCATACAGTAGGAGAGGTATGGAGGAGAGGTATACAGTAGGAGGGTATACAGTAGGAGAGGTATACAGTAGGAGAGGTATGGAGAGGTATACAGTAGGAGAGGTATACAGTAGGAGAGGTATACAGTAGGAGAGGTATGGAGAGGTTTACAGTAGGAGAGGTATACAGTAGCAGAGGTATGGAGAGGTATACAGTAGGAGAGGTATGGAGAGGTATACAGTAGGAGAGGTATGGAGATGTTTACAGTAGGAGAGGTATACAGTAGGAGAGGTATACAGTAGGAGAGGTATGGAGAGGTATACAGTAGGAGAGGTATACAGTAGGAGAGGTATACAGTAGGAGAGGTATGGAGGGGTATACAGTAGGAGAGGTATACAGTAGGAGAGGTATGGAGAGGTATACAGTAGGTGAGGTATGGAGGGGTATACAGTAGGAGAGGTATACAGTAGGAGAGGTATGGAGAGGTATACAGTAGGAGAGGTATGGAGGAGGGTATACAGTAGGAGGTATGGAGGGTATACAGTAGGAGAGGTATGGAGAGGTATACAGTAGGAGGGTATACAGTAGGAGAGGTATGGAGGGTATACAGTAGGAGAGGTATGGAGAGGTATACAGTAGGAGAGGTATACAGTAGGAGAGGTATACAGTAGGAGAGGTATACAGTAGGTGGGTAGGAGGGTATACAGTAGGAGAGGTATACAGTAGGAGAGGTATGGAGAGGTATACAGTAGGAGAGGTATGGAGAGGTATACAGTAGGAGAGGTATACAGTAGGAGAGGTATACAGTAGGATAGGTATACAGTAGGAGAGGTATGGAGATGTTTACAGTAGGAGAGGTATATAGTAGGAGAGGTATGGAGAGGTATACAGTAGGAGAGGTATACAGTAGGAGAGGTATGGAGAGGTATACAGTTGGAGAGGTATACAGTAGGAGAGGTATGGAGAGTATGGAGAGGTATACAGTAGGAGAGGCATACAGTAGGAGAGGTATACAGTAGGAGAGGTATACAGTAGGAGGGGTATACAGTAGGAGAGGTATACAGTAGGAGAGGTATACAGTAGGAGAGGTATACAGTAGGAGAGGTATGGAGAGGTTTACAGTAGGAGAGGTATACAGTAGCAGAGGTATGGAGAGGTATACAGTAGGAGAGGTATGGAGAGGTATACAGTAGGAGAGGTATGGAGAGGTTTACAGTAGGAGAGGTATACAGTAGGAGAGGTATACAGTAGGAGAGGTATGGAGAGGTATACAGTAGGAGAGGTATACAGTAGGAGAGGTATACAGTAGGAGAGGTATGGAGAGGTATACAGTAGGAGAGGTATACAGTAGGAGAGGTATGGAGGGGTATACAGTAGGAGAGGTATGGAGAGGTATACAGTAGGAGAGGTATACAGTAGGAGAGGTATGGAGAGGTATACAGTAGGAGAGGTATACAGTAGGAGAGGTATGGAGAGGTATACAGTAGGTGAGGTATGGAGAGGTATACAGTAGGAGAGGTATACAGTAGGAGAGGTATGGAGAGGTATACAGTAGGAGAGGTATGGAGAGGTATACAGTAGGAGAGGTATACAGTAGGAGAGGTATACAGTAGGAGAGGTATACAGTAGGAGGTATGGAGATGTTTACAGTAGGAGAGGTATACAGTAGGAGATGGAGAGGTATACAGTAGGAGAGGTATGGAGAGGTATACAGTAGGAGAGGTATACAGTAGGAGAGGTATGGAGAGGTATACAGTAGGAGAGGTATACAGTAGGAGAGGTATGGAGAGGCATACAGTAGGAGAGGTATACAGTAGGAGAGGTATACAGTAGGAGAGGTATACAGTAGGAGAGGTATACAGTAGGAGAGGTATGGAGAGGTATACAGTAGGAGAGGTATACAGTAGGAGAGGTATACAGTAGGAGAGGTATGGAGAGGTTTACAGTAGGAGAGGTATACAGTAGGAGAGGTATGGAGAGGTATACAGTAGGAGAGGTATGGAGAGGTATACAGTAGGAGAGGTATGGAGAGGTATACAGTAGGAGAGGTATACAGTAGGAGAGGTATACAGTAGGAGAGGTATGGAGGGGTATACAGTAGGAGAGGTATACAGTAGGAGAGGTATAGTAGGAGGGTATGGAGGGGTATACAGTAGGAGAGGTATACAGTAGGAGAGGTATGGAGAGGTATACAGTAGGGAGAGGTATGGAGAGGTATACAGTAGGAGAGGTATACAGTAGGAGAGGTATGGAGAGGTATACAGTAGGAGGGTATGGAGAGGTATACAGTAGGTGAGGTATGGAGGGGTATACAGTAGGAGGTATGGAGAGGTATACAGTAGGAGAGGTATACAGTAGGAGAGGTATGGAGAGGTATACAGTAGGAGAGGGAGAGGTATACAGTAGGAGAGGTATACAGTAGGAGGGTATACAGTAGGAGAGGTATGGAGATGTTTACAGTAGGAGAGGTATACAGTAGGAGAGGTATGGAGAGGTATACAGTAGGAGAGGTATACAGTAGGAGAGGTATGGAGAGGTATACAGTTGGAGAGGTATACAGTAGGAGAGGTATGGAGAGGCATACAGTAGGAGAGGTATACAGAAGGAGAGGTATACAGTAGGAGGGGTATACAGTAGGAGAGGTATACAGTAGCAGAGGTATGGAGAGGTATACAGTAGGAGAGGTATACAGTAGGAGAGGTATACAGTAGGAGAGGTATACAGTAGGAGAGGTATGGAGAGGTTTACAGTAGGAGAGGTATACAGTAGCAGAGGTATGGAGAGGTATACAGTAGGAGAGGTATGGAGAGGTATACAGTAGGAGAGGTATGGAGATGTTTACAGTAGGAGAGGTATACAGTAGGAGAGGTATACAGTAGGAGAGGTATGGAGAGGTATACAGTAGGAGAGGTATACAGTAGGAGAGGTATACAGTAGGAGAGGTATGGAGGGGTATACAGTAGGAGAGGTATACAGTAGGAGAGGTATGGAGAGGTATACAGTAGGTGAGGTATGGAGGGGTATACAGTAGGAGAGGTATACAGTAGGAGAGGTATGGAGAGGTATACAGTAGGAGGTATGGAGAGGTATACAGTAGGAGGAGGTATACAGTAGGTGAGGTATGGAGAGGTATACAGTAGGAGAGGTATACAGTAGGAGAGGTATGGAGAGGTATATACAGTAGGAGAGGTATGGAGGAGGGTATACAGTAGGAGATGGAGAGGTATACAGTAGGAGAGGTATACAGTAGGAGAGGTATGGAGAGGTATACAGTAGGAGAGGTATGGAGAGGTATACAGTAGGAGAGGTATACAGTAGGAGAGGTATGGAGAGGTATACAGTAGGAGAGGTATACAGTAGGAGAGGTATACAGGAGGAGGTATACAGTAGGAGAGGTATACAGTAGGAGGGTATACAGTAGGAGAGGTATAAGTAGGAGAGGTATACAGTAGGAGAGGTATGGAGAGGTATACAGTAGGAGAGGTATACAGTAGGGTAGAGGTAGGAGAGGTATACAGTAGGAGGGTATACAGTGGGAGAGGTATACAGTAGGAGAGGTATACAGTAGGAGAGGTATACAGTAGGAGAGGTATGGAGAGGTATACAGTAGGAGAGGTATGGAGAGGTATACAGTAGGAGAGGTATACAGTAGGAGAGGTATGGAGAGGTATACAGTAGGAGAGGTATACAGTAGGAGAGGTATGGAGAGGTATACAGTAGGAGAGGTATACAGTAGGAGAGGTATACAGTAGGAGAGGTATACAGTAGGAGAGGTATGGAGGTATACAGTAGGAGAGGTATACAGTAGGAGAGGTATACAGTAGGAAAGGTATACAGTAGGAGAGGTATGGAGAGGTTTACAGTAGGAGAGGTATACAGTAGGAGAGGTATGGAGAGGTATACAGTAGAAGAGGTATGGAGAGGGTATACAGTAGGAGGGTATGGAGAGGTACAGTAGGAGAGGTATACAGTAGGAGAGGTATACAGTAGGAGAGGTATGGAGAGGTATACAGTAGGAGAGGTATACAGTAGGAGAGGTATGGAGGGGTATACAGTAGGAGAGGTATGGAGAGGTATACAGTAGGAGAGGTATACAGTAGGAGAGGTATACAGTAGGAGAGGTATACAGTAGGAGAGGTATGGAGAGGTTTACAGTAGGAGAGGTATACAGTAGGAGAGGTATGGAGAGGTATACAGTAGGAGAGGTATGGAGGAGGTATACAGTAGGAGAGGTATGGAGATGTTTACAGTAGGAGAGGTATACAGTAGGAGAGGTATACAGTAGGAGAGGTATGGAGAGGTATACAGTAGGAGAGGTATACAGTAGGAGAGGTATACAGTAGGAGAGGTATGGAGGGGTATACAGTAGGAGAGGTATACAGTAGGAGAGGTATGGAGAGGTATACAGTAGGAGAGGTATGTAGGAGAGGTATACAGTAGGAGAGGTATGGAGAGGTATACAGTAGGAGAGGTATGGAGAGGTATACAGTAGGAGAGGTATACAGTAGGAGGTATGGAGAGGTATACAGTAGGAGAGGTATGGAGAGGTATACAGTAGGAGAGGTATACAGTAGGAGAGGTATACAGTAGGATAGGTATACAGTAGGAGAGGTATGGAGATGTTTACAGTAGGAGAGGTATATAGTAGGAGAGGTATGGAGAGGTATACAGTAGGATGGAGAGGTATACAGTAGGAGAGGTATACAGTAGGAGAGGTATGGAGAGGTATACAGTTGGAGAGGTATACAGTAGGAGAGGTATGGAGAGGCATACAGTAGGAGAGGTATACAGTAGGAGAGGTATACAGTAGGAGGGGTATACAGTAGGAGAGGTATACAGTAGGAGAGGTATGGAGAGGTATACAGTAGGAGAGGTATACAGTAGGAGAGGTATACAGTAGGAGAGCTATGGAGAGGTTTACAGTAGGAGAGGTATACAGTAGCAGAGGTATGGAGAGGTATACAGTAGGAGAGGTATGGAGAGGTATACAGTAGGAGAGGTATGGAGATGTTTACAGTAGGAGAGGTATACAGTAGGAGAGGTATACAGTAGGAGAGGTATGGAGAGGTATACAGTAGGAGAGGTATACAGTAGGAGAGGTATACAGTAGGAGAGGTATGGAGGGGTATACAGTAGGAGAGGTATACAGTAGGAGAGGTATGGAGAGGTATACAGTAGGTGAGGTATGGAGGGGTATACAGTAGGAGAGGTATACAGTAGGAGAGGTATGGAGAGGTATACAGTAGGAGAGGTATGGAGAGGTATACAGTAGGTGAGGTATGGAGGGGTATACAGTAGGTGAGGTATGGAGAGGTATACAGTAGGAGAGGTATACAGTAGAAGAGGTATGGAGAGGTATACAGTAGGAGAGGTATGGAGAGGTATACAGTAGGAGAGGTATACAGTAGGAGAGGTATACAGTAGGATAGGTATACAGTAGGAGAGGTATGGAGATGTTTACAGTAGGAGAGGTATATAGTAGGAGAGGTATGGAGAGGTATACAGTAGGAGAGGTATGGAGAGGTATACAGTAGGAGAGGTATACAGTAGGAGAGGTATGGAGAGGTATACAGTTGGAGAGGTATACAGTAGGAGAGGTATGGAGAGGCATACAGTAGGAGAGGTATACAGAAGGAGGTATACAGTAGGAGGGTATACAGTGGAGAGGTATACAGTAGGAGCTATGGAGGGTATACAGTAGGAGAGGTATACAGTAGGAGAGGTATGGAGAGGTATACAGTAGGAGAGGTATGGAGAGGTATACAGTAGGAGAGGTATGGAGAGGTTTACAGTAGGAGAGGTATACAGTAGGAGAGGTATACAGTAGGAGAGGTATGGAGAGGTATACAGTAGGAGAGGTATACAGGAGAGGTATACAGTAGGAGAGGTATGGAGAGGTATACAGTAGGAGAGGTATACAGTAGGAGATACAGGGATGGAGAGGTATACAGTAGGTGAGGTATGGAGGTATACAGTAGGAGAGGTATACAGTAGGAGAGGTATGGAGAGGGTATACAGTAGGAGAGGTATGGAGGAGGTATACAGTAGGAGGTATGGAGGGTATACAGTAGGAGAGGTATACAGTAGGAGAGGTATGGAGAGGTATACAGTAGGAGAGGTATGGACAGTAGGAGAGGTATACAGTAGGATAGGTATACAGTAGGAGAGGTATGGAGAGGTTTGTAGGAGAGGTATACAGTAGGAGAGGTATGGAGAGGTATACAGTAGGAGAGGTATGGAGAGGTATACAGTAGGAGAGGTATGGAGAGGTATACAGTTGGAGAGGTATACAGTAGGAGAGGTATGGAGAGGCATACAGTAGGAGAGGTATACAGTAGGAGAGGTATGGAGGGGTATACAGTAGGAGAGGTATACAGTAGGAGAGGTATGGAGAGGTATACAGTAGGAGAGGTATACAGTAGGAGAGGTATACAGTAGGAGAGGTATACAGTAGGAGAGGTATGGAGAGGTTTACAGTAGGAGAGGTATACAGTAGCAGAGGTATGGAGAGGTATACAGTAGGAGAGGTATGGAGAGGTATACAGTAGGAGAGGTATGGAGAGGTTTACAGTAGGAGAGGTATACAGTAGGAGAGGTATACAGTAGGAGAGGTATGGAGAGGTATACAGTAGGAGAGGTATACAGTAGAGAGGTATACAGTAGGAGAGGTATGGAGGGGTATACAGTAGGAGAGGTATACAGGAGAGGTATGGAGAGGTATACAGTAGGTGAGGTATGGAGGGGTATACAGTAGGAGAGGTATACAGTAGGAGAGGTATACTGGAGAGGTATACAGTAGGAGAGGTATGGAGAGGTATACAGTAGGAGGTATGGAGAGGTATACAGTAGGAGAGGTATGGAGAGGTATACAGTAGGAGAGGTATACAGTAGGAGAGGTATACAGTAGGAGAGGTATGGAGAGGTATACAGTAGGAGGGGTATACAGTAGGAGAGGTATACAGTAGGCGAGGTATGGAGAGGTATACAGTAGGAGAGGTATACAGTAGGAGAGGTATGGAGAGGTATACAGTAGGAGAGGTATGGAGAGGTATACAGTAGGAGAGGTATACAGTAGGAGAGGTATGGAGAGGTATACAGTAGGAGGGGTATACAGTAGGAGAGGTATGGAGAGGTATACAGTAGGAGGGGTATACAGTAGGAGAGGTATACAGTAGGAGAGGTATACAGTAGGAGGGGTATAAAGTAGGAGAGGTATACAGTAGGAGAGGTATGGAGAGGTATACAGTAGGAGAGGTATACAGTAGGAGAGGTATGGAGAGGTATACAGTAGGAGGGATATACAGTAGGAGAGGTATACAGTAGGAGAGGTATACAGTAGGAGAGGTATACAGTAGGAGAGGTTTGGAGAGGTATACAGTAGGAGAGGTATGGAGAGGTATACAGTAGGAGAGGTATACAGTAGGAGAGGTATGGAGAGGTATACAGTTGGAGAGGTATACAGTAGGAGAGGTATGGAGAGGCATACAGTAGGAGAGGTATACAGTAGGAGGGGTATACAGTAGGAGAGGTATACAGTAGGAGAGGTATGGAGAGGTATACAGTAGGAGAGGTATACAGTAGGAGAGGTATACAGTAGGAGAGGTATACAGTAGGAGAGGTATGGAGAGGTTTACAGTAGGAGAGGTATACAGTAGGAGAGGTATGGAGAGGTATACAGTAGGAGGAGGAGATATACAGTAGGAGAGGTATGGAAAGGTTTACAGTAGGAGAGGTATACAGTAGGAGAGGTATACAGTAGGAGAGTATGGAGAGAGGTATACAGTAGGAGGGATATACAGTAGGAGAGGTATGGAGAGGTATACAGTAGGAGAGGTATACAGTAGGAGAGGTATGGAGAGGTATACAGTAGGAGAGGTATGGAGAGGTATACAGTAGGAGAGGTATACAGTAGGAGAGGTATGGAGAGGTATACAGTAGGAGAGGTATACAGTAGGAGAGGTATACAGTAGGAGAGGTATGGAGTAGGATACAGTATGGAGGGATATACAGTAGGAGGGATATACAGTAGGAGAGGTATACAGTAGGAGAGGTATACAGTAGGAGAGGTATGGAGAGGTATACAGTAGGAGAGGTATACAGTAGGAGAGGTATGCAGTAGGAGAGGTATACAGTAGGAGAGGTATGGAGAGGTATACAATAGGAGAGGTATACAGTAGGAGAGGTATGGAAAAGTATACAGTAGGAGAGGTATACAGTAGGAGAGGTATGAGAGGTATACAGTAGAAGAGGTATATAGTAGGAGAGGTATGGAGAGGTATACAGTAGGAGAGGTATATAGTAGGAGAGGTATACAGTAGGAGAGGAATACAGTAGGAGAGGTATGGAGAGGTATACAGTAGGAGAGGTATACAGTAGGTGAGGTATGGAGAGGTATACAGTAGGAGAGGTATATAGTAGGAGAGGTATACAGTAGGAGAGGTATGGAGAGGTATACAGTAGCTGAGGTATGGAGAGGTATACAGTAGGAGAGGTATACAATAGGAGAGGTATACAGTAGGAGAGGTATACAGTAGGTGAGGTATGGAGAGGTTTACAGTAGGAGAGGTATACAGTAGGAGAGGTATACAGTAGGTGAGGTATGGAGGGGTATACAGTAGGAGAGGTATACAGTAGGAGAGGTATACAGTAGGTGAGGTATGGAGAGGTATACAGTAGGAGAGGTTTACAGTAGGAGAGGTATACAGTAGGAGAGGTATACAGTAGGAGAGGTATGGAGAGGTATACAGTAGGAGAGGTATACAGTAGGAGAAGTATGGATATACAGTAGGAGAGGGTATACAGTAGGAGGGTATGGAGAGGGTATACAGTAGGAGAGGTATACAGTAGGAGAGGTATGGAGAGGTATACAGTAGGAGAGGTATGGAGAGGTATACAGTAGGAGAGGTATACAGTAGGAGAGGTATGGAGAGGTATACAGTAGGAGAGGTATGGAGAGGTATACAGTAGGAGAGGTATACAGTAGGAGAGGTATGGAGAGGTATACAGTAGGAGAGGTATACAGTAGGAGAGGTATACAGTAGGAGAGGTATGGAGAGGTATACAGTAGGAGGTATACAGTAGGAGAGGTATACAGGGAGAGGTATACAGGGAGGGTATACAGTAGGAGAGGTATGGAGGGTATACAGTAGGAGGGTATACAGTAGGAGAGGTATACAGTAGGAGAGGTATGGAGAGGTATACAGTAGGAGAGGTATACAGTAGGAGAGGTATACAGTAGGAGAGGTATGGAGAGGTATACAGTAGGAGGGGTATACAGTAGGAGAGGTATACAGTAGGAGAGGTATGGAGAGGTATACAGTAGGAGGAGTATACAGTAGGAGAGGTATACAGTAGGAGAGGTATGGAGAGGTATACAGTAGGAGGGTATACAGTAGGAGAGGTATACAGTAGGAGGGTATACAGTAGGGAGAGGTATGGAGAGGTATACAGTAGGAGAGGTATACAAGGAGAGGTATACAGTAGGAGAGGTATGGTGAGGTATACAGTAGGAGAGGTATGTAGGGGAGAGGTATACAGTAGGAGAGGTATACAGTAGGAGAGGTATGGAGAGGTATACAGTAGGAGAGGTATACAGTAGGAGAGGTATACAGTAGGAGAGGAGAGGTATACAGTAGGAGAGGATATAGGAGGGAGATGTATACAGTAGGAGAGGTATACAGTAGGAGAGGTATGGAGTAGGATACAGTAGGAGAGGTATACAGTAGGAGGGTATACAGTAGGAGAGGTATGCAGTAGGAGAGGTATACAGTAGGAGAGGTATGGAGAGGTATACAGTAGGAGAGGTATACAGTAGGAGAGGTATGGAAAAGTATACAGTAGGAGAGGTATACAGTAGGAGAGGTATGGAGATACAGTAGGTTATATAGTAGGAGGGTATGGAGGGAGGTATACAGTAGGAGAGGTATGGAGAGGTATAGGGTGAGGTATGGAGGGGTATACAGTAGGAGAGGTATACAGTAGGAGAGGTATACAGTAGGAGAGGTATACAGTAGGAGAGGTATGGAGGTATACAGTAGGAGAGGGTATACAGTAGGAGGTATGGAGGGTATACAGTAGGAGAGGTATACAGTAGGAGAGGTATGGAGAGGTATACAGTAGGAGAGGTATACAGTAGGAGAGGTATACAGTAGGAGAGGTATGGAGTGGGTATACAGTAGGAGGGTATACAGTAGGAGAGGTATACAGTAGGAGAGGTATGGAGAGGTATACAGTAGGAGGGGTATACAGTAGGAGAGGTATACAGTAGGAGAGGTATGGAGAGGTATACAGTAGGAGTGGTATACAGTAGGAGAGGTATACAGTAGGAGAGGTATGGAGAGGTATACAGTAGGAGGGATATACAGTAGGAGAGGTATACAGTAGGAGAGTTATACAGTAGGAGAGGTATACAGTAGGAGAGGTATGGAGAGGTATACAGTAGGAGAGGTATACAGTAGGAGAGGTATACAGTAGGAGAGGTATGGAGAGGTATACAGTAGGAGGGTATACAGTAGGAGAGGTATACAGTAGGAGGGATATACAGTAGGAGAGGTATACAGTAGGAGAGGTATGGAGAGGTATACAGTAGGAGAGGTATACAGTAGGAGGGTATACAGTAGGAGAGGTATACAGTAGGAGGGTATGGAGGGTATACAGTAGGAGAGGTATACAGTAGGAGAGGTATGGAGGGTATACAGTAGGAGAGGTATACAGTAGGAGAGGTATGAGAGGTATACAGTAGAAGAGGTATATAGTAGGAGAGGTATGGAGAGGTATACAGTAGGAGGGGTATACAGTAGGAGAGGTATACAGTAGGAGAGGTATGGAGAGGTATACAGTAGGAGTGGTATACAGTAGGAGAGGTATACAGTAGGAGAGGTATGGAGAGGTATACAGTAGGAGAGGTATACAGTAGGAGAGGAATACAGTAGGAGAGGTATGGAGAGGTATACAGTAGGAGAGGTATACAGTAGGTGAGGTATGGAGAGGTATACAGTAGGAGAGGTATATTGTAGGAGAGGTATACAGTAGGAGAGGTATGGAGAGGTATACTGAGTATGGAGAGGTATACAGTAGGAGAGGTATACAATAGGAGAGGTATACAGTAGGAGAGGTATACAGTAGGAGAGGTATACAGTGGAGAGGTATACAGTAGGAGAGGTATACAGTAGGTGAGGTATGGAGGGGTATACAGTAGGAGAGGTATACAGTGGGAGAGGTATACAGTAGGAGAGGTATACAGTAGAGGTATGGAGAGGTATACAGTGGAGAGGTATACAGTAGGAGAGGTATGGAGAGGTATACAGTAGGAGAGGTATACAGGGAGAGTATACAGTAGGAGAGGTATGGAGAGGTATACAGTAGGAGAGGTATACAGTAGGAGGTATGGAGAGGTATACAGTAGGAGAGGGTATGGAGAGGGTATACAGTAGGAGAGGTATGGAGAGGTATACAGTAGGGAGGTATGGAGGGTATACAGTAGGAGAGGTATACAGTAGGAGAGGTATACAGTAGGAGAGGTATACAGTAGGTGAGGTATGGAGGGTATACAGTAGGAGAGGTATACAGTAGGAGAGGTATGGAGAGGTAGGTACAGTGGAGAGGTATGGAGAGGGTATACAGTGGGAGAGGTATACAGTAGGAGAGGTATACAGTAGGTGAGGTATGGAGGTATACAGTAGGAGAGGTATGGAGGAGAGGTATACAGTAGGAGAGGTATACAGTAGGAGAGGTATGGAGAGGTATACAGTAGGAGAGGTATGGAGGGGTATACAGTAGGAGAGGTATACAGTAGGAGAGGTATGGAGAGGTATACAGTAGGAGAGGTATACAGTGGAGAGGTATACAGTGGGAGGTATGGAGTAGGTATGGTATGGAGAGGTATACAGTAGGAGAGGTATGCAGTAGGAGGTATACAGTAGGAGGTATACAGTAGGAGAGGTATGGAGAGGTATACAGTAGGAGAGGTATGGAGGGGTATACAGTAGGAGAGGTATACAGTAGGAGAGGTATGGAGAGGTATACAGTAGGAGAGGTATACAGTAGGAGAGGTATGGAGAGGTATACAGTAGGAGGGTATGGAGAGGTATACAGTAGGAGAGGTATAGAGTAGGAGAGGTATACAGTAGGTGAGGTATGGAGGGGTATACAGTAGGAGAGGTATACTGTAGGAGAGGTATACAGTAGGTGAGGTATGGAGAGGTATACAGTAGGAGAGGTATACAGTAGGAGAGGTATGGAGAGGTATACAGTTGGAGAGGTATACAGTAGGAGAGTATGGAGAGGGTATACAGTAGGAGAGGTATACAGAAGGAGAGGTATACAGTAGGAGGGGTATACAGTAGGAGAGGTATACAGTAGCAGAGGTATGGAGAGGTATACAGTAGGAGAGGTATACAGTAGGAGAGGTATACAGTAGGAGAGGTATACAGTAGGAGAGCAATGGAGAGGTTTACAGTAGGAGAGGTATACAGTAGCAGAGGTATGGAGAGGTATACAGTAGGAGAGGTATGGAGAGGTATACAGTAGGATAGGTATACAGTAGGAGAGGTATGGAGAGGTATACAGTAGGAGGTATACAGTAGGAGAGGTATGGAGAGGTATACAGTAGGAGGGGTATACAGTAGGAGAGGTATACAGTAGGAGAGGTATACAGTAGGAGGGGTATAAAGTAGGAGAGGTATACAGTAGGAGAGGTATGGAGAGGTATACAGTAGGAGAGGTATACAGTAGGAGAGGTATACAGTAGGAGGGATATACAGTAGGAGAGGTATACAGTAGGAGAGGTATACAGTAGGAGAGGTATACAGTAGGAGAGGTATGGAGAGGTATACAGTAGGAGGGGTATACAGTAGGAGAGGTATACAGTAGGAGAGGTATGGAGAGATATACAGTAGGAGTGGTATACAGTAGGAGAGGTATACAGTAGGAGGGTATGGATATACAGTAGGAGGGATATACAGTAGGAGAGGTATACAGTAGGAGAGGTATACAGTAGGAGAGGTATGGAGAGGTATACAGTAGGAGAGGTATACAGTAGGAGAGGTATACAGTAGGAGAGGTATGGAGAGGTATACAGTAGGAGGATATACAGTAGGAGAGGTATACAGTAGGAGAGGTATGGAGAGGTATACAGTAGGAGGGATATACAGTAGGAGATGTATACAGTAGGAGAGGTATACAGTAGGAGAGGTATACAGTAGGAGAGGTATGGAGAGGTATACAGTAGGAGAGGTATACAGTAGGAGAGGTATGCAGTAGGAGAGGTATACAGTAGGACAGGTATGGAGAGGTATACAATAGGAGAGGTATACAGTAGGAGAGGTATGGAAAAGTATACAGTAGGAGAGGTATACAGTAGGAGAGGTATGAGAGGTATACAGTAGAAGAGGTATATAGTAGGAGAGGTATGGAGAGGTATACAGTAGGAGAGGTATGGAGAGGTATACAGTAGGTGAGGTATGGAGGGGTATACAGTAGGTGAGGTATGGAGAGGTATACAGTAGGAGAGGTATACAGTAGGAGAGGTATACAGTAGGCGAGGTATGGAGAGGTATACAGTAGGAGAGGTATACAGTAGGAGAGGTATGGAGAGGTATACAGTAGGAGAGGTATACAGTAGGAGAGGTATGGAGAGGTATACAGTAGGAGAGGTATACAGTAGGAGAGGTATACAGTAGGAGAGGTATGGAGAGGTATACAGTAGGAGAGGGTATACAGTAGGAGAGGTATACAGTAGGAGAGGTATGGAGAGGTATACAGTAGGAGGGGTATACAGTAGGAGAGGTATACAGTAGGAGAGGTATGGAGAGGTATACAGTAGGAGGGGTATACAGTAGGAGAGGTATACAGTAGGAGAGGTATGGAGAGGTATACAGTAGGAGAGGTATACAGTAGGAGAGGTATACAGTAGGAGAGGTATGGAGAGGTATACAGTAGGAGGGATATACAGTAGGAGATGTATACAGTAGGAAGGTATGGTAGGAGTATACAGTAGGAGAGGTATGGAGAGGTATACAGTAGGAGAGGTATACAGTAGGAGAGGTATGCAGTAGGAGAGGTATACAGTAGGACAGGTATGGAGAGGTATACAATAGGAGAGGTATACAGTAGGAGAGGTATGGAAAAGTATACAGTAGGAGAGGTATACAGTAGGAGAGGTATGGAGAGGTATACAGTAGAAGAGGTATATAGTAGGAGAGGTATGGAGAGGTATACAGTAGGAGAGGTATATAGTAGGAGAGGTATACAGTAGGAGAGGAATACAGTAGGAGAGGTATGGAGAGGTATACAGTAGGAGAGGTATACAGTAGGAGAGGTATGGAGAGGTATACAGTAGGAGAGGTATACAGTAGGAGAGGTATGCAGTAGGAGAGGTATACAGTAGGACAGGTATGGAGAGGTATACAATAGGAGAGGTATACAGTAGGAGAGGTATACAGTAGGAAGTATACAGTAGGAGAGGTATACAGTAGGAGAGGTATGGAGAGGTTTACAGTAGAGAGGTATACAGTAGGAGAGGTATGGAGAGGTATACAGTAGGTGAGGTATGGAGTATACAGTAGGTGAGGTATGGAGAGGTATACAGTAGGAGAGGTATACAGTAGGAGAGGTATACAGTAGGAGAGGTATGGAGAGGTATACAGTAGCTGAGGTAGGAGGTATACAGTAGGAGAGGTATACAGTAGGACAGGTATGGAGAGGTATACAATAGGAGAGGTATACAGTAGGAGGTATATGGAGAGGTATACAGTAGGAGAGGTATGGTAGGTGAGGTATGGAGGAGGGTATACAGTAGGAGAGGTATATAGTAGGAGAGGTATACAGTAGGAGAGGTATGGAGAGGTATACAGTAGGAGAGGTATGGAGAGGTATACAGTGGAGAGGTATACAATAGGAGAGGTATACAGTGGAGAGGTATACAGTAGGTGAGGTATGGAGAGGTATACAGTAGGAGGGATATACAGTAGGAGAGGTATACAGTAGGAGGGTATACAGTAGGAGAGGTATACAGGGAGAGGTTTGGAGAGGTATACAGTAGGAGAGGTATGGAGAGGTATACAGTAGGAGAGGTATACAGTAGGAGAGGTATGGAGAGGTATACAGTAGGAGGGATATACAGTAGGAGAGGTATACAGTAGGAGAGGTATACAGTAGGAGAGGTATACAGTAGGAGAGGTTTGGAGAGGTATACAGTAGGAGAGGTATGGAGAGGTATACAGTAGGAGAGGTATACAGTAGGAGAGGTATGGAGAGGTATACAGTTGGAGAGGTATACAGTAGGAGAGGTATGGAGAGGCATACAGTAGGAGAGGTATACAGTAGGAGGGTATACAGTGGAGAGGTATATACAGAGGTATGGAGAGGTATAGAGTCGGAGAGGTATACAGTAGGAGAGGTATACAGTAGGAGAGGTATACAGTAGGAGAGGTATGGAGAGGTTTACAGTAGGAGAGGGTATACAGTAGGAGAGGTATGGAGAGGTATACAGTAGGAGAGGTATGGAGAGGTATACAGTAGGAGGTATGGAAGGGTTTACAGTAGGAGAGGTATACAGTAGGAGAGGTATACAGTAGGAGAGTATATGGAGAGGTATACAGTAGGAGGGTATACAGTAGGAGAGGTATGGAGAGGTATACAGTAGGAGAGGTATACAGTAGGAGAGGGTATGGAGGGTATACAGTAGGAGAGGTATGGAGAGGTATACAGTAGGAGGGTATACAGTAGGAGAGGTATGGAGAGGTATACAGTAGGGAGAGGTATGGAGAGGTATACAGTAGGAGAGGTATACAGTAGGAGAGGTATACAGTAGGTGAGGTATGGAGAGGTATACAGTAGGAGGGATATACAGTAGGAGGTATACAGTAAGAGGTATACAGTAGGAGAGGTATGGAGGGTATACAGTAGGAGAGGTATACAGTAGGAGAGGTATGGAGAGGTATACAGTAGGAGAGGTATGGAGAGGTATACAGTAGGAGGGTATACAGTAGGAGAGGTATGGAAAAGTATACAGTAGGAGAGGTATACAGTAGGAGAGGTATAGAGGTATACAGTAGGAGAGGTATACAGTAGGAGAGGTATGGAGAGGTATACAGTAGGAGAGGTATACAGTAGGAGAGGTATACAGTAGGAGAGGTATACAGTAGGAGAGGTATGGAGAGGTATACAGTAGGAGAGGTATACAGTAGGTGAGGTATGGAGAGGTATACAGTAGGAGAGGTATATAGTAGGAGAGGTATACAGTAGGAGAGGTATGGAGAGGTATACAGTAGCTGAGGTATGGAGAGGTATACAGTAGGAGAGGTATACAATAGGAGAGGTATACAGTAGGAGAGGTATACAGTAGGTGAGGTATGGAGAGGTTTACAGTAGGAGGTATACAGTAGGAGAGGTATACAGTAGGTGAGGTATGGAGGGTATACAGTAGGAGAGGTATACAGGGAGAGGTATACAGTAGGAGAGTATACAATGGGGAGAGGTATACAGTAGGAGAGGTTTACAGTAGGAGAGGTATACAGTAGGAGAGGTATACAGTAGGAGAGGTATGGAGAGGTATACAGTAGGAGAGGTATACAGTAGGAGAGGTATGGAGAGGTATACAGTAGGAGAGGTATACAGTAGGAGAGGTATGGAGGGGTATACAGTAGGAGAGGTATACAGTAGGAGAGGTATGGAGAGGTATACAGTAGGTGAGGTATGGAGGGGTATACAGTAGGAGAGGTATACAGTAGGAGAGGTATGGAGAGGTATACAGTAGGAGAGGTATGGAGAGGTATACAGTAGGTGAGGTATGGAGGGGTATACAGTAGGTGAGGTATGGAGAGGTATACAGTAGGAGAGGTATACAGTAGGAGAGGTATACAGTAGGCGAGGTATGGAGAGGTATACAGTAGGAGAGGTATACAGTAGGAGAGGTATGGAGAGGTATACATTAGGAGAGGTATACAGTAGGAGAGGTATGGAGAGGTATACAGTAGGAGAGGTATGTAGGAGAGGTATACAGTAGGAGAGGTATGGAGAGGTATACAGTAGGAGGTATACAGTAGGAGAGGTATACAGTAGGAGAGGTATGGAGAGGTATACAGTAGGAGGGGTATACAGTAGGAGAGTATATGGAGAGGTATGGAGAGGTATACAGTAGGAATGGTATACAGTAGGAGAGGTATACAGTAGGAGAGGTATGGAGAGGTATACAGTAGGAGGGATATACAGTAGGAGAGGTATACAGTAGGAGAGGTATACAGTAGGGTATGGTAGGAGGGTATACAGTAGGAGAGGTATGGTAGGAGAGGTATACAGTAGGAGGTATGGTATGGAGAGGTATACAGTAGGAGAGGTATACAGTAGGAGAGGTATACAGAGGAGAGGTATACAGTAGGAGAGGTATGGAGAGGTATACAGTAGGAGGTATACATAGGAGAGGTATGGTAGGAGAGGTATACAGTAGGAGAGGTATACAGTAGGAGAGGTATACAGTAGGAGGGTATGTAGAGAGGTATACAGTAGGAGAGGTATGGAGAGGTATACAGTAGGAGAGGTATACAGTAGGAGAGGTATGCAGTAGGAGAGGTATACAGTAGGACAGGTATGGAGAGGTATACAATAGGAGAGGTATACAGTAGGAGGAGGTATGGAAAAGTATACAGTAGGAGAGGTATACAGTAGGAGAGGTATGGAGAGGTATACAGTAGGGAGAGGTATATAGTAGGAGATGGAGGGTATACAGTAGGAGAGTAGGTATACAGTAGGTGAGGTATGGAGGGGTATACAGTAGGAGAGGTATACAGAGGAGAGGAGAGGTATACAGTAGGAGAGGTATACAGTAGGAGAGGTATGGAGAGGTATACAGTAGGAGAGGTATACAGTAGGAGAGGTATGGAGAGAGGTATACAGTAGGAGAGGTATACAGTAGGAGAGGTATGGAGAGGTATACAGTAGGAGGGTATACAGTAGGAGAGGTATACAGTAGGAGAGGTATGGAGGAGGTATACAGTAGGAGGGTATACAGTAGGAGAGGTATACAGTAGGAGAGGTATGGAGAGGTATACAGTAGGAGAGGGTATACAGTAGAGAGGTATACAATAGGTATGGAGGGTATACAGTAGGAGAGGTATACAGTAGGAGAGGTATACAGTAGGAGAGGTATGGAGAGGTATACAGTAGGAGGGATATACAGTAGGAGAGGTATACAGTAGGAGAGTATACAGGAGAGGGTATACAGTAGGAGAGGTATGGAGAGGTATACAGTAGGGAGAGGTATACAGTAGGAGAGGTATACAGTAGGAGAGGTATGGAGAGGTATACAGTAGGAGAGGTATACAGTAGGAGAGGTATACAGTAGGAGAGGTATACAGAGGAGGGTATACAGGAGAGGTATGGAGAGGTATACAGTAGGAGAGGTATACAGTAGGGAGGTATACAGTAGGAGAGGTATACAGTAGGAGAGGTATGGAGAGGTATACAGTGGGAGGGTATACAGTAGGAGAGGTATGGAAAGTATACAGAGGAGAGGTATACAGTAGGAGAGGTATGGAGAGGTATACAGTAGGAGAGGTATACAGTAGGAGAGGTATGGAGGGTATACAGTAGGAGGGTAGGAGGAGTATACAGTGGGAGAGGTATACAGTAGGAGAGGTATGGAGAGGTATACAGTAGGAGAGGTATACAGTAGGAGAGTATACAGTAGGAGAGGTATGGAGAGGTATACAGTAGGAGAGGTATACAGTAGGAGAGGTATACAGTAGGTATACAGTATGGAGAGGTATACAGTAGGAGAGTATACAGTAGGTAGGTATGGAGAGGTATACAGTAGGAGAGGTATATAGTAGGAGAGGTATACAGTAGGAGAGGTATGGAGGTATACAGTAGGAGGTATGGAGAGGTATACAGTAGGAGAGGTATACAGTAGGAGAGGTATACAGTAGGAGGTATACAGTAGGAGAGGTATACAGGGTTTACAGTAGGAGAGGTATACAGTAGGAGAGGTATACAGTAGGAGAGGTATGGAGGGTATACAGTAGGAGAGGTATACAGTAGGAGAGGTATACAGTAGGAGAGGTATACAGTAGGTGAGGGTATGGAGAGGTATACAGTAGGAGAGGTATACAGTAGGGAGAGGTATGGAGGGTATACAGTAGGAGAGGTATACAGTAGGAGAGGTATACAGTAGGAGAGGTATGGAGAGGTATACAGTAGGAGAGGTATACAGTAGGTGAGGTATGGAGAGGTATGGAGTAGGAGGTATACAGTAGGAGAGGTATACAGTAGGAGGAGGAGGAGGGTATACAGTAGGGAGAGGTATGGAGGGTATACAGTAGGAGAGGTATACAATAGGAGAGTAGGAGAGGTATACAGTAGGTGAGGTATGGAGGGGTTTACAGTAGGAGAGGTATACAGTAGGAGAGGTATACAGTAGGAGGGTATGGAGGGTATACAGTAGGAGGGTATACAGTGGGAGAGGGTATACAGTAGGAGGTATACAGTAGGAGAGAGGGTATGGAGGGTATACAGTAGGAGAGGTATGTAGGAGAGGTATACAGTAGGAGAGGTATACAGTAGGAGAGGTATACAGTAGGAGAGGTATACAGTAGGAGAGGTATGGAGAGGTATACAGTAGGAGAGGTATACAGTAGGAGAGGTATGGAGGGTATACAGTAGGAGAGGTATACAGTGGAGAGGTATACAGTAGGAGAGGTATACAGTAGGTGAGGTATGGAGAGGTATACAGTAGGAGGGTATACAGTAGGAGAGGTATACAGTAGGAGAGGTATACAGTAGGTGAGGTATGGAGAGGTATACAGTAGGAGGGTATGGAGTGGGGGTATACAGTAGGAGAGGTATACAGTAGGAGAGTATGGAGAGGTATACAGTAGGAGAGGTATACAGTAGGAGAGGTATGGAGTAGGAGTATACAGTAGGAGAGGTATGGAGAGGTATACAGTAGGAGAGGTATACAGTAGGAGGGTATACAGTGGGAGAGGTATGGAGAGGTATACAGTAGGAGAGGTATACAGTAGGAGAGGAGTATACAGTAGGTGAGGTATGGAGGAGGTATACAGTAGGAGAGGTATACAGTAGGAGAGGTATGGAGAGGTATACAGTAGGAGAGGTATACAGTAGGAGAGGTATGGAGGGTATGCAGTGGAGAGGTATACAGTAGGAGGTATACAGTAGGGAGAGGTATACAGTAGGAGGGTATACAGTAGGAGAGGTATGGAGGTATACAGTGGAGAGGTATACAGTAGGAGAGGTATGGAGAGGTATACAGTAGGAGAGGTATGGAGGGTATACAGTAGGAGAGGTATACAGTAGGAGAGGTATGGAGAGGTATACAGTAGGAGAGGTATGGAGAGGTATACAGTAGGAGAGGTATGGAGGTTTACAGTATGGAGAGGTATACAGTAGGAGAGGTATGGGAGAGGTATGGAGGAGAGGTATACAGTAGGAGAGGTATGGAGAGGTATACAGTAGGAGAGGTATACAGTGGGAGAGTATACAGTAGGAGAGGTATACAGTAGGAGGGTATACAGTAGGAGAGGTATACAGTAGGAGGGTATGGAGGAGGTATACAGTAGGAGAGGTATACAGTAGGAGAGGTATACAGTAGGAGGGTATACAGTAGGAGAGGTATGGAGGAGGTATACAGTAGGAGAGTATACAGTAGGAGAGGTATGGAGAGGTATACAGTAGGAGAGGTATATAGTAGGAGGTATACAGTAGGAGAGGTATGGAGAGGTATACAGTAGGAGTATACAGTAGGAGAGGTATACAGTAGGAGAGGTATGGAGAGGTATACAGTAGGAGGGGTATACAGTAGGAGAGGTATACAGTAGGAGAGGTATACAGTAGGGGGAGAGGTATGGGAGAGGTATACAGTAGGGAGAGGTATACAGTAGGAGAGGTATGGAGAGGTATACAGTAGGAGAGGTATGGAGGAGAGGTATACAGTAGGAGAGGTATGGAGAGGTATACAGTAGGAGAGGTATACAGTAGGAGAGGTATACAGTAGGAGAGGTATGGGAGGTATACAGTAGGAGAGGTATGGAGAGGTATACAGTAGGAGAGGTATACAGTAGGAGAGGTATGCAGTGGAGAGGTATACAGTAGGACAGGTATGGAGAGGTATACAGTAGGAGAGGTATACAGTAGGAGGGTATGGAAGTAGGTAGACAGTATGGAGAGGTATACAGTGGAGAGGTATGGAGGGTATACAGTAGGAGGTATACAGTGGAGAGGTATGGAGAGGTATACAGTAGGAGAGGTATGGGTAGGTATACAGTATGAGGTAGGAGAGGTATACAGTAGGAGAGGTATGGAGAGGTATACAGTAGGAGAGGTATACAGTAGGAGAGGTATACAGGCGAGGGAGAGGTATACAGTAGGAGAGGTATACAGTAGGAGGGTATGGAGAGGTATACAGTAGGAGGTAGGTATACAGTAGGAGAGGTATACAGTAGGAAGGTAGGTATACAGTGGAGGAGAGGTATACAGTAGGAGAGGTATGGAGGGTATACAGTAGGAGAGGTATACAGTAGGAGAGGGTATGGAGTAGTATACAGTAGGAGAGGTATAGGAGAGGTATACAGTAGGAGGAGAGGTAGGGAGATACAGTAGGAGAGGAGAGGTATACAGTAGGAGAGGTATACAGTAGGAGAGGTATACAGTAGGAGAGGTATACAGTAGGAGAGGTATACATAGGAGGGTATACAGTAGGGAGGGTATACAGTAGGAGAGGTATGCAGTAGGAGAGGTATACAGTAGGACAGGTATGGAGAGGTATACAATAGGAGGGTATACAGTAGGAGAGGTATGGAAAAGTATACAGTAGGAGAGGTATACAGTAGGAGAGGTATGAGAGGTATACAGTAGAAGAGGTATATAGTAGGAGAGGTATGGAGAGGTATACAGTAGGAGAGGTATATAGTAGGAGAGGTATACAGTAGGAGAGGAATACAGTAGGAGAGGTATGGAGAGGTATACAGTAGGAGAGGTATACAGTAGGTGAGGTATGGAGAGGTATACAGTAGGAGAGGTATATAGTAGGAGAGGTATACAGTAGGAGAGGTATGGAGAGGTATACAGTAGCTGAGGTATGGAGAGGTATACAGTAGGAGAGGTATACAATAGGAGAGGTATACAGTAGGAGAGGTATACAGTAGGTGAGGTATGGAGAGGTTTACAGTAGGAGAGGTATACAGTAGGAGAGGTATACAGTAGGTGAGGTATGGAGGGGTATACAGTAGGAGAGGTATACAGTGGGAGAGGTATACAGTAGGAGAGGTATACAGTAGGTGAGGTATGGAGAGGTATACAGTAGGAGAGGTATACAGTAGGAGAGGTATACAGTAGGAGAGGTATACAGTAGAAGAGGTATGGAGAGGTATACAGTAGGAGAGGTATGGAGGGGTATACAGTAGGAGAGGTATACAGTAGGAGAGGTATGGAGGTATACAGTAGGAGAGGTATACAGTAGGAGAGGTATACAGTAGAGGTATACAGTAGGAGAGGTATGGAGGAGGGTATACAGTAGGAGAGGTATACAGTAGGAGAGGTATACAGTAGGAGAGGTATGGAGGGGTATACAGTAGGAGAGGTATACAGTAGGAGAGGTATGGACAGTAGGTGAGGTATGGAGGGGTATACAGTAGGAGAGGTATACAGTAGGAGAGGTATGGAGAGGTATACAGTTGGAGAGGTATACAGTAGGAGAGGTATGGAGAGGTATACAGTAGGAGAGGTATGGAGTAGGAGGTATACAGTGGAGGGGTATACAGTAGGAGAGGTATACAGTGGGAGGTATACAGTAGGTATACAGTATGGAGAGGTATACAGTAGGAGAGGTATACAGTAGGAGGGTATACAGTAGGAGAGGTATGGAGAGGTATACAGTAGGAGAGGTATACAGTAGGAGAGGTATACAGTAGGAGAGGTATGGAGAGGTATACAGTAGGAGAGGTATACAGTAGGAGAGGTATGGAGAGGTATACAGTAGGAGAGGTATGGAGAGGTATACAGTAGGAGAGGTATGTAGGAGAGGTATGGAGAGGTATACAGTAGGAGAGGTATACAGTAGGAGAGGTATACAGTAGGAGATGTATACAGTAGGAGGGGTATAAAGTAGGAGAGGTATACAGTAGGAGAGGTATGGAGTGGTATACAGTAGGAGAGGTATACAGTAGGAGAGGTATACAGTAGGAGAGGTATACAGTAGGAGGGATATACAGTAGGAGAGGTATACAGTAGGAGAGGTATGTAGGAGGGTATACAGTAGGGTATGGAGGTATACAGTAGGAGAGGTATACAGTAGGAGAGGTATGCAGTAGGAGAGGTATACAGTAGGAGAGGTATGGAGAGGTATACAATAGGAGAGGTATACAGTAGGAGAGGTATGCAAAAGTATACAGTGGGAGAGGTATACAGTAGGAGAGGTATGGAGAGGTATACAGTAGGAGAGGTATACAGTAGGAGAGGTATGGAGAGGTATACAGTAGGAGAGGTATACAATAGGAGAGGTATACAGTAGGAGAGGTATACAGTAGGTGAGGTATGGAGAGGTTTACAGTAGGAGAGGTATACAGTAGGAGAGGTATACAATAGGTGAGGTATGGAGGGGTATACAGTAGGAGAGGTATACAGTAGGAGAGGTATACAGTAGGAGAGGTATATAGTAGGTGAGGTATGGAGAGGTATACAGTAGGAGAGGTATACAGTAGGAGAGGTATGCAGTAGGAGAGGTATACAGTAGGAGAGGTATGGAGGGTATACAGTAGGAGAGGTATACATGGAGAGGTATACAGTAGGAGAGGTATGGAGAGGTATACAGTGGAGAGGTATACAGTAGGAGAGGTATACAGTAGGAGAGGTATGGAGAGGTATACAGTAGGAGAGGTATACAGTAGGAGATGTATACAGTAGGAGGTATACAGAGGAGGTATGGGAGAGGTATGGAGAGGTATACAGTAGGAGAGGTATACAGTAGGAGAGGTATGCAGTAGGAGAGGTATACAGTAGGACAGGTATGGAGAGGTATACAATAGGAGAGGTATACAGTAGGAGAGGTATGGAAAAGTATACAGTAGGAGAGGTATGGAGAGGTATACAGTCGGAGGTATACAGTAGAAGAGGTATATAGTAGGAGAGGTATGGAGAGTATACAGTAGGAGGGTATGGAGAGGTATACAGTAGGAGTAGGTATACAGTAGGAGAGGTATGGAGAGGTATACAGTAGGAGAGGTATACAGTAGGAGAGGTATGGAGAGGTATACAGTAGGAGAGGTATACAGTAGGAGAGGTATACAGTAGGAGAGGTATGGAGAGGTATACAGTAGGAGAGGTATACAGTAGGAGAGGTATGGAGAGGTATACAGTAGGAGAGGTATACAGTAGGAGAGGTATACAGTAGGAGAGGTATGGAGAGGTATACAGTAGGAGAGGTATACAGTAGGAGAGGTATACAGTAGGAGAGGTATGGAGAGGTATACAGTAGGAGAGGTATACAGTAGGAGAGGTATACAGTAGGAGGTATACAGTAGGAGAGGTATACAGTAGGAGAGGTATGGAGAGGTATACAGTAGGAGAGGTATACAGTAGGAGAGGTATGGTAGGAGGGGTATACAGTAGGAGAGGTATGGAGAGGTATACAGTAGGAGAGGTATAGTAGGAGAGGTATGGAAAAGTATACAGTAGGAGAGGTATACAGTAGGAGAGGTATGAGAGGTATACAGTAGAAGAGGTATATAGTAGGAGAGGTATGGAGAGGTATACAGTAGGAGAGGTATGGAGAGGTATACAGTAGGTGAGGTATGGAGGGTATACAGTAGGTGAGGTATGGAGAGGGTATACAGTAGGAGAGGTATACAGTAGGAGAGGTATACAGTAGGAGAGGTATGGAGAGGTATACAGTAGGAGAGGTATACAGTAGGAGAGGTATGGAGAGGTATACAGTAGGAGAGGTATACAGTAGGAGAGGTATGGAGAGGTATACAGTAGGAGAGGTATACAGTAGGAGAGGTATACAGTAGGAGAGGTATGGAGAGGTATACAGTAGGAGAGGTATACAGTAGGAGAGGTATACAGTAGGAGAGGTATGGAGAGGTATACAGTAGGAGGGGTATACAGTAGGAGAGGTATACAGTAGGAGAGGTATGGAGAGGTATACAGTAGGAGTGGTATACAGTAGGAGAGGTATACAGTAGGAGAGGTATGGAGAGGTATACAGTAGGAGAGGTATACAGTAGGAGAGGTATACAGTAGGAGAGGTATGGAGAGGTATACAGTAGGAGGGATATACAGTAGGAGATGTATACAGTAGGAGAGGTATACAGTAGGAGAGGTATACAGTAGGAGAGGTATGGAGAGGTATACAGTAGGAGAGGTATACAGTAGGAGAGGTATGCAGTAGGAGAGGTATACAGTAGGAGAGGTATGGAGAGGTATACAATAGGAGAGGTATACAGTAGGAGAGGTATGGAAAAGTATACAGTAGGAGAGGTATACAGTAGGAGAGGTATGAGAGGTATACAGTAGAAGAGGTATATAGTAGGAGAGGTATGGAGAGGTATACAGTAGGAGAGGTATATAGTAGGAGAGGTATACAGTAGGAGAGGTATACAGTAGGAGAGGTATGGAGAGGTATACAGTAGGAGAGGTATACAGTAGGTGAGGTATGGAGAGGTATACAGTAGGAGAGGTATATAGTAGGAGAGGTATACAGTAGGAGAGGTATGGAGAGGTATACAGTAGCTGAGGTATGGAGAGGTATACAGTAGGAGAGGTATACAATAGGAGAGGTATACAGTAGGAGAGGTATACAGTAGGTGAGGTATGGAGAGGTTTACAGTAGGAGAGGTATACAGTAGGAGAGGTATACAGTAGGTGAGGTATGGAGGGGTATACAGTAGGAGAGGTATACAGTAGGAGAGGTATACAGTAGGAGAGGTATACAGTAGGTGAGGTATGAGAGGTATACAGTAGGAGAGGTATACAGTAGGAGAGGTATACAGTAGGAGAGGTATACAGTAGAAGAGGTATGGAGAGGTATACAGTAGGAGAGGTATGGAGGGGTATACAGTAGGAGAGGTATACAGTAGGAGAGGTATGGAGAGGTATACAGTAGGAGAGGTATACAGTAGGAGAGGTATGGAGAGGTATACAGTAGGAGAGGTATGGAGAGGTATACAGTAGGAGAGGTATAGAGTAGGAGAGGTATACAGTAGGTGAGGTATGGAGGGGTATACAGTAGGAGAGGTATACAGTAGGAGAGGTATACAGTAGGTGAGGTATGGAGAGGTATACAGTAGGAGAGGTATACAGTAGGAGAGGTATGGAGAGGTATACAGTAGGAGAGGTATACAGTAGGAGAGGTATGGAGAGGTATACAGTAGGAGAGGTATACAGTAGGAGAGGTATACAGTAGGAGGGGTATACAGTAGGAGAGGTATACAGTAGGAGAGGTATGGAGAGGTATACAGTAGGAGAGGTATACAGGGAGAGGTATACAGTAGGAGGTATACAGTAGGAGAGGTATGGAGAGGTTTACAGTAGGAGAGGTATACAGTAGGAGAGGTATGGAGAGGTATACAGTAGGAGAGGTATGGAGAGGTATACAGTAGGAGAGGTATACAGTAGGAGAGGTATGGAGAGGTATACAGTAGGAGAGGTATGGAGAGGTATACAGTAGGAGAGGTATACAGTAGGAGAGGTATGGAGAGGTATACAGTAGGAGGGGTATACAGTAGGAGAGGTATACAGTAGGAGATGTATACAGTAGGAGGGGTATAAAGTAGGAGAGGTATACAGTAGGAGAGGTATGGAGTGGTATACAGTAGGAGAGGTATACAGGGAGAGGTATACAGTAGGAGAGGTATGGGTAGGAGGGATATACAGTAGGAGAGGTATACAGTAGGAGAGGTATGGTAGAGGGTATACAGTAGGAGAGGTATGGAGGGTATACAGTAGGAGAGGTATGGAGAGGTATACAGTAGGAGAGGTATACAGTAGGAGAGGTATGGAGAGGTATACAGTAGGAGAGGTATACAGTAGGAGGGTATGGAAAAGTATACAGTGGGAGAGGTATACAGTAGGAGGGTATGGAGAGGTATACAGTAGGAGAGGTATATAGTAGGAGAGGTATGGAGAGGTATACAGTAGGAGAGGTATACAATAGGAGAGGTATACAGTAGGAGGTATACAGTAGGAGAGGTATGGAGAGGTTTACAGTAGGAGGGTATACAGGGAGAGGTATACAGTAGGAGAGGTATGGAGAGGTATACAGTAGGAGAGGTATACAGTAGGAGAGGTATACAGTAGGAGAGGTATACAGTAGGAGAGGTATGGAGAGGTATACAGTAGGAGGGTATACAGTAGGAGAGGTATGGTAGGAGAGGTATACAGTAGGAGAGGTATGGAGAGGTATACAATAGGAGAGGTATACAGTAGGAGAGGTATGGAGGGTATACAGTGGGAGAGGTATGGGAGAGGTATACAGTATACAGTAGAAGAGGTATACAGTAGGAGAGGTATGGAGAGGTATACAGTAGGAGAGGTATATAGTAGGAGAGGTATACAGTAGGAGAGAATACAGTAGGAGAGGTATGGAGAGGTATACAGTAGGAGAGGTATACAGTAGGAGAGGTATACAGTAGGAGAGGTATGGAGAGGTATACAGTAGGAGGTATGGACAGTATACAGTAGGAGAGGTATACAGTAGGAGAGGTATACAGTAGGAGAGGTATACAGTAGGAGAGGTATGGAGAGGTTTACAGTAGGAGAGGTATACAGTAGGAGAGGTATACAGTAGGAGAGGTATGGAGGGGTATACAGTAGGAGAGGTATACAGTAGGAGAGGTATACAGTAGGAGAGGTATACAGTAGGTGAGGTATGGAGAGGTATACAGTAGGAGAGGTATAC
Source organism: Oncorhynchus nerka (assembly GCF_034236695.1). Taxonomy (NCBI): domain Eukaryota; kingdom Metazoa; phylum Chordata; class Actinopteri; order Salmoniformes; family Salmonidae; genus Oncorhynchus; species Oncorhynchus nerka. Next base: position 205,671 of record NW_027040354.1, read on the forward strand.
AGTAGGAGGTATACAGTAGGAGAGGTATGGAGGTATACAGTAGGAGAGGTATACAGTAGGAGAGGTATGCAGAGGTATAGTAGGAGAGGTATGGAGAGGTATACAGTAGGAGAGGTATGGGGAGAGTATACAGTAGGAAAGGTATGGAGGGGTATACAGTAGGAGAGGTATACAGTAGGAGAGGTATACAGTAGGAAGAGGTATGGAGAGGTATAGTAGGAGAGGTATGGAGAGGTATACAGTAGGAGAGGTATACAGTAGGAGAGGTATACAGTAGGAGAGGTATACAGTAGGAGAGGTATGGAGAGGTATACAGTAGGAGAGGTATACAGTAGGAGAGGTATGGAGAGGTATACAGTAGGAGAGGTATGGAGAGGTATACAGTAGGAGAGGTATACAGTAGGAGAGGTATGGAGAGGTATACAGTTGGAGAGGTATACAGTAGGTATGGAGAGGTATACAGTAGGAGAGGTATACAGTAGGAGAGGTATACAGTAGGAGGGGTATACAGTAGGAGAGGTATACAGTAGGAGAGGTATACAGTAGGAGAGGTATACAGTAGGAGAGGTATACAGTAGGAGAGGTATGGAGAGGTTTACAGTAGGAGAGGTATACAGTAGGAGAGGTATGGAGAGGTATACAGTAGGAGAGGTATGGAGAGGTATACAGTAGGAGAGTATGGAGAGGTTTACAGTAGGAGAGGTATACAGTAGGAGAGGTAGGGTATACAGTAGGAGAGGTATAGGAGAGGTATGGAGGAGGGAGGTATACAGTAGGAGGGTATGGAGAGGTATACAGTAGGAGAGGTATACAGTGGAGGGTATACAGTAGGAGAGGTATACAGTAGGAGAGGTATGGAGAGGTATACAGTAGGAGAGGTATGGAGAGGTATACAGTAGGTGAGGTATGGAGAGGTAGGTGAGGTATGGAGAGGTATACAGTAGGAGAGGTATGGAGAGGTATACAGTAGGAGAGGTATGGAGGGGTATACAGTAGGAGAGGTATACAGTAGGAGAGGTATACAGTAGGAGAGGTATGGAGAGGTATACAGTAGGAGAGGTATACAGTAGGAGAGGTATACAGTAGGAGAGGTATACAGTAGGAGAGGTATGGAGATGTTTACAGTAGGAGAGGTATATAGTAGGAGAGGTATGGAGAGGTATACAGTAGGAGAGGTATACAGTAGGAGAGGTATGGAGAGGTATACAGTTGGAGAGGTATACAGTAGGAGAGGTATGGAGAGGCATACAGTAGGAGAGGTTATACAGTAGGAGGGTATACAGTAGGAGAGGTATACAGTAGGAGAGGTATGGAGAGGTATACAGTAGGAGAGGTATGGTAGGAGAGGTATACAGTAGGAGAGGGTATACAGTAGGAGAGGTATGGAGAGGTTTACAGTAGGAGGGTATACAGTAGGAGAGGTATGGAGAGGTATACAGTAGGAGAGGTATGGAGAGGTAGGAGAGGTATGGAGAGGTTATGTAGGAGAGGTATGTAGGAGAGGTATACAGTAGGGAGGGGTATACAGTAGGAGAGGTATGGAGAGGTATACAGTAGGAGAGGTATACAGTAGGAGAGGTATGGAGAGGTATACAGTAGGAGAGGTATGGAGGGGTATACAGTAGGAGAGGTATACAGTAGGAGAGGTATACAGTAGGAGAGGTATACAGTAGGAGAGGTATGGAGAGGTATACAGTAGGAGAGGTATGGAGGGGTATACAGTAGGAGAGGTATACAGTAGGAGAGGTATGGAGAGGTATACAGTGGAGGAGAGGTATACAGTAGGAGAGGTATGGAGGGGTATACAGTAGGAGAGGTATGGTATACAGTAGGAGAGGTATACAGTAGGAGAGGTATACAGTAGGAGGTATACAGTAGGAGAGGTATGGAGAGGTTTACAGTAGGAGAGGTATACAGTAGGAGAGGTATGGAGAGGTATACAGTAGGAGAGGTATGGAGAGGTATACAGTAGGAGAGGTATACAGTAGGAGAGGTATACAGTAGGAGAGGTATACAGTAGGAGGGGTATACAGTAGGAGAGGTATACAGTAGGAGAGGTATGGAGAGGTATACAGTAGGAGAGGTATACAGTAGGAGAGGTATGGAGGGGTATACAGTAGGAGAGGTATGGAGAGGTATACAGTAGGAGAGGTATACAGTAGGAGAGGTATGGAGAGGTATACAGTAGGAGAGGTATACAGTAGGAGAGGTATGGAGAGGTATACAGTAGGAGAGGTATACAGTAGGAGAGGTATACAGTAGGAGAGGTATGGAGAGGTATACAGTAGGAGGGGTATACAGTAGGAGAGGTATACAGTAGGAGAGGTATACAGTAGGAGGGGTATACAGTAGGAGGTATACAGTAGGAGAGGTATACAGTAGGAGAGGTATGGAGAGGTATACAGTAGGAGGGATATACAGTAGGAGAGGTATACAGTAGGAGAGGTATACAGTAGGAGAGGTATGGAGAGGTATACAGTAGGAGAGGTATACAGTAGGAGAGGTATACAGTAGGAGAGGTATACAGTAGGAGAGGTATGGAGAGGTATACAATAGGAGGTATACAGTAGGAGAGGTATGGAGGTATACAGTAGGAGGGTATACAGTAGGAGGTATACAGTAGAGGTATACAGTAGGAGAGGTATATGGAGTAGGAGAGGTATGGAGAGGTATACAGTAGGAGAGGTATATAGTAGGAGAGGTATACAGTAGGGAGGTATACAGTAGGAGAGGTATGGAGAGGTATACAGTAGGAGAGGTATACAGTAGGTGAGGTATGGAGAGGTATACAGTAGGAGAGGTATATGGAGAGGTATACAGTAGGAGAGGTATGGAGGGTATACAGTAGGAGAGGTATGGAGAGGTATACAGTAGGAGAGGTATACAATAGGAGAGGTATACAGTAGGAGGGTATACAGTAGGACAGAGGTTTACAGTAGGAGAGGTATACAGTAGGAGAGGTATACAGTAGGAGAGGTATACAGTAGGAGAGGTATGGAGGGTATACAGTAGGAGAGGTATACAGTAGGAGAGGTATGGAGAGGTATACAGTAGGAGAGGTATACAGTAGGGGAGGTATGGAGGAGGTATACAGTAGGAGAGGTATGTAGGAGGTATGGAGGGTATACAGTAGGTGAGGTATGGAGGGGTATACAGTAGGAGAGGTATACAGTAGGAGAGGTATGGAGAGGTATACAGTAGGAGAGGTATGGAGAGGTATACAGTAGGTGAGGTATGGAGGGGTATACAGTAGGTGAGGTATGGAGAGGTATACAGTAGGAGAGGTATACAGTAGGAGAGGTATACAGTAGGAGAGGTATGGAGAGGTATACAGTAGGAGAGGTATACAGTAGGAGAGGTATGGAGAGGTATACAGTAGGAGAGGTATACAGTAGGAGAGGTATGGAGAGGTATACAGTAGGAGAGGTATACAGTAGGAGAGGTATACAGTAGGAGAGGTATGGAGAGGTATACAGTAGGAGAGGTATACAGTAGGAGAGGTATACAGTAGGAGAGGTATGGAGAGGTATACAGTAGGAGAGGTATACAGTAGGAGAGGTATACAGTAGGAGAGGTATGGAGAGGTATACAGTAGGAGAGGTATGGAGAGGTATACAGTAGGAGAGGTATACAGTAGGAGAGGTATATACAGGAGGAGGAGGGTATACAGTAGGAGAGGTATGGAGAGGTATACAGTAGGAGAGGTATACAGTAGGAGAGGTATGGAGAGGTATACAGTGGAGAGGTATACAGTAGGAGAGGTATGGAGAGGTATACAGTAGGAGAGGTATACAGTAGGTGAGGTATGGAGAGGTATACAGTGGAGAGGTATATAGTAGGAGAGGGTATACAGTGGAGAGGTATGGAGAGGTATACAGTAGGAGAGGTATGGAGAGGTATACAGTGGGAGAGGTATACAATGGGAGAGGTATACAGTGGAGAGGTATGCAGTAGGTGAGGTATGGAGGGTTTACAGTAGGAGAGGTATACAGTAGGAGAGGTATGGAGGTATACAGTAGGAGAGGTATACAGTGGAGGGTATGGAGAGGTTTACAGTGGGAGAGGTATACAGTAGGAGAGTATACAGTAGGAGAGGTATGGAGGTATACAGTAGGAGGTATGGAGAGGAGGTATACAGTAGGAGAGGGTATACAGTAGGAGAGGTATACAGTAGGGAGGTATACAGTAGGAGAGGTATGGAGAGGTATACAGTAGGAGAGGTATGGAGAGGTATACAGTAGGAGAGGTATGGAGGGTATACAGTAGGAGAGGTATGGAGAGGTATACAGTAGGAGAGGTATACAGTAGGAGAGGTATGGAGAGGTATACAGTAGGAGGGTATACAGTAGGAGAGGTATACAGTAGGAGAGGTATGGAGAGGGTATACAGTAGGAGAGGTATGGAGGGGTATACAGTAGGAGAGGTATACAGTAGGAGAGGTATGGAGAGGTATACAGTAGGAGAGGTATACAGTAGGAGAGGTATGGGAGGGTATACAGTAGGAGAGGTATGGAGGTATACAGTAGGAGAGGTATACAGTAGGAGGTATACAGTAGGAGGTAGGAGGGGTATACAGTAGGAGAGGTATGGGAGAGGTATACAGTAGGAGAGGTATGGAGGAGGTTTACAGTAGGAGAGGTATACAGTAGAAGAGGTATGGAGAGGTATACAGTAGGAGAGGTATGGAGAGGTATACAGTAGGAGAGGTATACAGTAGGAGGGTATGGAGAGGTATACAGTAGGAGAGGTATACAGTAGGAGAGGTATACAGAGGTGTTTACAGTAGGAGAGGTATACAGTGGGAGAGGTATGGAGAGGTATACAGTGGAGAGGTATGTAGAGAGGGTATACAGTAGGAGAGGTATACAGTAGGAGAGGTATGGAGAGGTATACAGTTGGAGAGGTATACAGTAGGAGAGGTATGGAGAGGTATACAGTAGGAGAGGTATGAGGTATGGTGGGAGGGGTATACAGTAGGAGAGGTATACAGGAGGTATGGAGAGGTATACAGTAGGAGAGGTATGGTAGGAGGGTATACAGTAGGAGATGGTATACAGTAGGAGAGGTATGGAGGGTATACAGTAGGAGAGGTATACAGTAGGGAGGGTATGGAGAGGTATACAGTGGGAGGGTATGGAGAGGTATACAGTAGGAGAGGTATACAGTAGGAGAGGTATGGAGAGGTATACAGTAGGAGGGTATGGAGAGGTATACAGTAGGAGAGGTATACAGTAGGAGAGGTATACAGTAGGAGAGGTATGGAGGGGTATACAGTAGGAGGGTATACAGTAGGAGAGGTATACAGTAGGAGGGTATACAGTAGGAGAGGGTATACAGTAGGAGAGGTATACAGTAGGAGGGTATGGAGGGTATACAGTAGGAGAGGTATACAGTAGGAGAGGTATACAGTATAGAGGTATACAGTAGGAGAGGTATACAGTGGAGAGGTATACAGTAGGAGAGGGTATGGGAGAGGTATACAGTGGAGAGGTATGGAGAGGTATACAGTAGGAGGGTATACAGTAGGAGAGGTATACAGTAGGGAGAGGTATACAGTAGGAGAGGTATGGAGGGAGGTATACAGTAGGAGAGGTATACAGTAGGAGAGGTATGGAGGTATACAGTAGGAGAGGTATACAGTAGGAGAGGTATGGAGGGTATACAGTAGGAGATACAGTATGGAGAGGTATGGAGTAGGAGAGGTATACAGTAGGAGAGGTATACAGTAGGAGAGGTATACAGTAGGAGGGGTACAGTGGAGAGGTATACAGGAGGAGAGGTATACAGTAGGAGAGGTATACAGTAGGAGAGGTATGGAGAGGGTATACAGTAGGAGAGGTATGGGAGAGAGGAGAGGTATACAGTAGGAGAGGTATACAGTGGAGAGGTATGGAGAGGTATACAGTAGGAGAGGTATACAGTAGGAGAGGTATGGAGAGGTATACAGTAGGAGAGGTATACAGGGAGAGGTATACAGTAGGAGAGGTATGGAGAGGTATACAGTAGGAGAGGTATACAGTGGAGGTATGGTAGAGAGGTATACAGTAGGAGAGGTATGGAGAGGTATACAGTAGGAGAGGTATACAGTAGGAGAGGTATGGAGAGGGTATACAGTAGGAGAGGTATGGAGAGGAGTTATGGAGAGGTATACAGTAGGAGAGGTATACAGTAGGAGAGGTATGGAGAGGTATACAGTGGAGAGGTATACAGTAGGAGAGGTATACAGTAGGAGAGGTATGGAGGTGCTAGGAGTATGGAGGGGTATACAGTAGGAGAGGTATGGAGTAGGTGAGGTATGGAGAGGTATACAGTAGGAGAGGTATACAGTAGGAGAGGTATACAGTAGGAGAGGTATGGAGAGGTATACAGTAGGAGAGGTATGGAGAGGTATACAGTAGGAGAGGTATACAATAGGAGGGGTATACAGTAGGAGAGGTATACAGTAGGTGAGGTATGGAGGGTATACAGTAGGAGAGGTATACAGTAGGAGAGGTATGGAGAGGTATACAGTAGGAGAGGTATGGAGAGGTATACAGTAGGAGAGGTATACAGTAGGAGAGGTATGGAGAGGTATACAGTAGGAGAGGTATGGAGAGGTATACAGTAGGAGAGGTATGGAGGGGTATACAGTAGGAGAGGTATACAGTAGGAGAGGTATGGAGAGGTATACAGTAGGTGAGGTATGGAGGGGTATACAGTAGGAGAGGTATACAGTAGGAGAGGTATGGAGAGGTATACAGTAGGAGAGGTATGGAGAGGTATACAGTAGGTGAGGTATGGAGGGGTATACAGTAGGTGAGGTATGGAGAGGTATACAGTAGGAGTAGGAGGTATAGAGTAGGAGAGGTATACAGTAGGAGAGGTATGGAGTATACAGTAGGAGAGGTATACAGTAGGAGAGGTATGGAGGGGTATACAGTAGGAGAGGTATACAGTAGGAGAGGTATGGAGAGGTATACAGTAGGAGAGGTATACAGTGGAGAGGTATACAGTAGGAGGGTATGGAGGGGTATACAGTGGGAGAGGTATACAGTAGGAGAGGTATACAGTAGGAGAGGTATGGAGGGTATACAGTAGGAGAGGTATACAGTAGGAGGGTATACAGTAGGAGAGGTATATAGTAGGAGAGGTATACAGTAGGAGAGGTATGGAGAGGTACACAGTAGGAGAGGTATACAGTAGGAGAGGTATGGAGAGGTATACAGTAGGAGAGGTATGCAGTAGGAGAGGTATACAGTAGGAGAGGTATGGAGAGGTATACAGTAGGAGAGGTATACAGTAGGAGAGGTATGGAGAGGTATACAGTAGGAGAGGTATACAGTAGGAGAGGTATGGAGAGGTATACAGTAGGAGAGGGTATGGATACAGTAGGTGAGTATGGAGAGGTATACAGTTAGGAGAGGTATACAGTAGGAGAGGTATACAGTAGGAGAGGTATGGAGAGGTATACAGTAGGAGAGGTATGGAGAGGTATACAGTAGGAGAGGTATGGTAGGAGAGGTATACAGTAGGAGAGGTATACAGTAGGTGAGGTATGGAGAGGTATACAGTAGGAGAGGTATACAGTAGGAGAGGTATGGAGTAGGTATACAGTAGGAGAGGTATACAGTAGGTGAGGTATGGAGAGGTATACAGTAGGAGAGGTATATAGTAGGAGAGGTATACAGTAGGAGAGGTATGGAGAGGTATACAGTAGCTGAGGTATGGAGAGGTATACAGTAGGAGGGTATACAAGAGGTAGGAGAGGTATACAGTAGGAGAGGTATACAGTAGGTGAGGTATGGAGAGGTATACAGTAGGAGGTAGGAGGTATACAGTAGGAGAGGTATACAGTAGGTGAGGTATGGAGAGGTATACAGTAGGAGAGGTATGTGGGAGAGGTATACAGTAGGAGAGGTATACAGTAGGTGAGGTATGGAGAGGTATACAGTAGGAGAGGTATACAGTAGGAGAGGTATACAGTAGGAAGAGGTAGGTATACAGTAGGAGAGGTATGGAGAGGGTATACAGTAGGAGAGGTATACAGTAGGAGAGGTATGGAGAGGTATACAGTAGGAGAGGTATACAGTAGGAGGTATGGAGAGGTATACAGTAGGAGAGGTATGGAGAGGTATACAGTAGGAGAGGTATACAGTAGGAGGTATACAGTAGGAAGGTATGGAGGGGTATACAGTAGGAGAGTATACAGTAGGAGAGGTATACAGTAGGAGAGGTATGGAGGAGTATACAATATGGAGAGGGTATACAGTAGGAGAGGTATGGAGAGGTATACAGTAGGAGAGGTATGGAGAGGTATACAGTAGGAGAGGTATACAGTAGGAGAGGTATACAGTAGGATAGGTATACAGTAGGAGAGGTATGGAGATGTTTACAGTAGGAGAGGTATATAGTAGGAGAGGTATGGAGAGGTATACAGTAGGAGAGGTATACAGTAGGAGAGGTATGGAGAGGTATACAGTAGGAGAGGTATGGAGAGGTATACAGTAGGAGAGGTATACAGTAGGAGAGGTATGGAGAGGCATACAGTAGGAGAGGTATACAGTAGGAGAGGTATACAGTAGGAGGGGTATACAGTAGGAGAGGTATACAGTAGGAGAGGTATGGAGAGGTATACAGTGTAGGGTATACAGTAGGAGGGTATACAGTAGGAGAGGTATACAGTAGGAGAGGTATGGAGAGTTTACAGTAGGAGAGGTATACAGTAGCAGGTATGGAGAGGTATACAGTAGGAGAGGTATGGAGAGGTATACAGTAGGAGATGGAGGTATACAGTAGGAGAGGTATGGAGGAGAGGTATACAGTAGGAGAGGTATGGTATACAGTAGGAGAGGTATACAGTAGGAGAGGTATACAGTAGGAGAGGTATGGAGGGTATACAGTAGGAGAGGTATACAGTAGGAGATACAGTAGGAGAGGTATAGGAGTATGGAGGAGGTATACAGTGGGAGGAGAGGTATACAGTAGGAGAGGTATGGAGAGGTATACAGTAGGAGAGGTATACAGTAGGAGAGGTATACAGTAGGAGAGGTATGGAGGTATACAGTAGGAGGGTATACAGTGGAGAGGTATACAGTAGGAGAGGTATACAGTAGGAGAGGTATGGAGAGGTATACAGTAGGAGGAGGTATACAGTAGGAGAGGTATGGTAGGAGAGGTATACAGTAGGAGAGGTATGGAGAGGTATACAGTAGGAGAGGTATACAGTAGGAGAGGTATGGAGAGGTATACAGTGGAGGTATACAGTAGGAGGAGAGGTATACAGTAGGAGGTATACAGTAGGAGGGTATGGAGAGGTATACAGTAGGAGAGGTATACAGTAGGAGAGGTATACAGTAGGAGAGGTATACAGTAGGAGAGGTATGGAGAGGTATACAGTAGGAGAGGTATATAGTAGGAGAGGTATGGAGAGGTATACAGTAGGAGGGTATACAGTAGGAGAGGTATGGAGAGGTATACAGTAGGAGAGGTATACAGTAGGAGAGGTATACAGTAGGAGAGGTATACAGTAGGAGAGGTATACAGTAGGAGAGGTATGGAGGTATACAGTAGGAGGTATACAGTAGGAGAGGTATACAGTAGGAGAGGTATGGAGAGTAGGAGAGTATGGAGAGGTATACAGTAGGAGAGGTATACAGTAGGAGAGGTATGGAGAGGTATACAGTAGGAGGGTATACAGTAGGAGAGGTATACAGTAGGAGGGTATACAGTAGGAGGTATATAGGAGGGTATGGAGAGGTATACAGTAGGAGAGGTATGGAGAGGGTATACAGTAGGAGAGGTATACAGTAGGAGAGGTATACAGTAGGAGAGGTATGGAGGGTATACAGTAGGAGAGGTATGGAGAGTATACAGTAGGAGAGGTATACAGTAGGAGAGGTATGGAGAGGGTATGGAGGGAGGTATACAGTAGGAGAGGTATGGAGGGTATACAGTAGGAGAGGGTATGGAGAGGTATACAGTGGGAGAGGTATACAGTAGGAGAGGTATGGAGGGTATACAGTGGAGGTATGGAGTATACAGTAGAGGTATACAGTAGGAGGGTATACAGTAGGTGAGGTATGGGAGAGGTATACAGTAGGAGAGGTATACAGTAGGAGAGGTATGGTAGGAGAGGTATACAGTAGGAGAGGTATGGAGAGGTATACAGTAGGGAGGTATGGAGTATACAGTAGGAGGGTATACAGTAGGAGAGGTATGGAGGGTATACAGTAGGTGAGGTATGGAGAGGTATACAGTAGGAGAGAGGTATACAGTAGGAGAGGTATGGAGAGGTATACAGTAGGAGAGGTATACAGTGGAGAGGTATGGAGAGGTATACAGTAGGAGAGGTATACAGTAGGAGAGGTATACAGTAGGAGAGGTATACAGTAGGAGAGGTATACAGTAGGAGAGGTATACAGTAGGAGAGGTATACAGTAGGTGAGGTATACAGTAGGAGAGGTATACAGTAGGAGAGGTATACAGTAGGTGAGGTATGGAGAGGTATACAGTAGGAGAGGTATACAATAGGAGAGGTATACAGTAGGTGATGTATGGAGAGGTATGGAGAGGTATACAATAGGAGAGGTATACAGTAGGTGAGGTATGGAGAGGTATACAGTAGGAGAGGTATGGAGAGGTATACAGTAGGAGAGGTATACAATAGGAGAGGTATGGAGAGGTATACAATAGGAGAGGTATGGAGAGGTATACAGTAGGAGAGGTATACAGTAGGAGAGGTATGGAGAGGTATACAGTAGGAGAGGTATACAGTAGGAGAGGTATACAGTAGGAGAGGTATACAGTAGGAGAGGTATACAGTAGGAGGGTATGGTAGGAGGTATACATAGGAGTAGGTATACAGTAGGAGAGGTATACAGTAGGTGAGGTATGGAGGGTATACAGTAGGAGAGGTATACAGTAGGAGAGGTATACAGTAGGAGAGGTATGGAGGGGTATACATTAGGAGAGAGGTATACAGTAGGAGAGGTATGGAGAGGTATACAGTAGGAGAGGTATGGAGTAGGAGAGGTATACAGTAGGTATACAGGTATGGAGAGGTATACAGTAGGAGAGGTATACAGTAGGAGAGGTATGGAGAGGTATACAGTAGGAGAGGTATGGAGATAGGATACAGTAGGAGAGGTATACAGTGGGAGAGGTATACAGTAGGAGAGGTATACAGTAGGAGAGGTATGAGAGGTTTACAGTAGGAGAGGTATACAGTAGGAGAGGTATACAGTAGGAGAGGTATGGAGAGGTATACAGTAGGAGAGGTATGGAGAGGTATACAGTAGGAGAGGTATACAGTAGGAGAGGTATACAGTAGGAGAGGTATACAGTAGGAGAGGTATACAGTAGGTGGTAGGAGAGGTATACAGTAGGAGAGGTATACAGTAGGAGAGGTATACAGTAGGAGGTATATGGAGAGGTATACAGTAGGAGATGGAGGGTATACAGTAGGAGAGGTATACAGTGGGAGAGGTATACAGTAGGAGAGGTATGGAGAGTAGGTGAGGTATGGAGAGGTATACAGTAGGAGAGGTATACAGTGGAGGGTATACAGTAGGAGAGGTATGGAGGGTTACAGTAGGAGAGGTATACAGTAGGAGAGGTATGGAGAGGTATACAGTAGGAGAGGTATACAGTAGGAGAGGTATACAGTAGGTGAGGTATGGAGGGTATACAGTAGGAGAGGTATGGAGGGGTATACAGTAGGAGAGGTATACAGTAGGAGAGGTATGGAGGGTATACAGTAGGTGAGGTAGGAGGTATACAGTAGGAGAGGTATACAGAGGAGAGGTATACAGTAGGAGAGGTATGGAGAGGTATACAGTAGGAGTATACAGTAGAGGTATGGAGAGGTATACAGTAGGAGAGGTATACAGTAGGAGAGGTATGGAGAGGTATACAGTAGGAGAGGTATACAGTAGGAGAGGTATGGAGAGGTATACAGTAGGAGAGGTATGGAGAGGTATACAGTAGGAGAGGTATACAGTAGGAGAGGTATACAGTAGGTGAGGTATGGAGGGGTATACAGTAGGAGAGGTATACAGTAGGAGAGGTATACAGTAGGAGAGGTATGGAGGGGAGAGGTATACAGTAGAGAGGTATGGAGAGGTATACAGTAGGAGAGGTATGGAGAGGTATACAGTAGGAGAGGTATGTAGGAGAGGTATACAGTAGGATAGGTATACAGTAGGAGAGGTATGGAGATGTTTACAGTAGGAGAGGTATACAGTAGGAGAGGTATGGAGAGGTATACAGTAGGAGAGGTATGGAGAGGTATACAGTAGGAGAGGTATACAGTAGGAGAGGTATGGAGAGGTATACAGTAGGAGAGGTATACAGTAGGAGAGGTATGGAGGGAGAGGTATACAGTGGAGAGGTATGGTAGGAGGGTATACAGTAGGAGAGGTATACAGTAGGAGAGGTATGGAGAGGTATACAGTAGGAGAGGTATACAGTAGGAGAGGTATGAGGTATACAGTAGGAGAGGTATGGACAGGAGAGGTGTAGGAGGGTATGGAGAGTAGGAGAGGTATGGAGAGGTATACAGTAGGAGAGGTATGGAGAGTATACAGTAGGAGAGGTATACAGTAGGAGAGTATACAGTAGGAGAGGTATACAGTAGGAGAGGTATACAGTAGGAGGTATACAGTAGGAGAGGTATACAGTAGGTGAGGTATGGAGAGGTATACAGTAGGAGAGGTATGGAGTATACAGTAGGAGAGGTATACAGTAGGAGGTATACAGTAGGAGGGTATACAGTAGGGAGAGGTATACAGTAGGAGAGGTATGGAGAGGTATACAGTAGGTGAGGTATGGAGAGGTATACAGTAGGAGAGGTATACAGTAGGAGAGGTATACAGTAGGAGAGGTATACAGTAGGAGAGGTATACAGTAGGTGAGGTATGGAGAGGTATACAGTAGGAGAGGTATGGAGGGGTATACAGTAGGAGAGGTATACAATAGGAGAGGTATACAGTAGGTGATGTATGGAGAGGTATGGAGAGGTATACAATAGGAGAGGTATACAGTAGGTGGGTAGGAGGTATACAGTAGGAGAGGTATGGAGAGGTATACAGTAGGAGAGGTATACAATAGGAGAGGTATGGAGAGGTATACAATAGGAGAGGTATGGAGAGGTATACAGTAGGAGAGGTATACAGTAGGAGAGGTATGGAGAGGTATACAGTAGGTGAGGTATGGAGAGGTATACAGTAGAAGAGGTATACAGTAGGAGAGGTATACAATAGGAGAGGTATACAGTAGGAGAGGTATACAGTAGGTGAGGTATGGAGAGGTATACAGTAGGAGAGGTATACAGTAGGTGAGGTATGGAGGGGTATACAGTAGGAGAGGTATACAGTAGGAGAGGTATGGAGAGGGTATACAGTAGGAGAGGTATACAGTAGGAGAGGTAGTGGAGAGGTATACAGTAGGAGGGTATGGAGAGGTATACAGTAGGAGAGGTATATGGTAGGAGAGGTATACAGTAGGAGAGGTATACAGTAGGAGAGGTATGGAGAGTATACAGTAGGTATACAGTAGGAGAGGTAGGAGAGGTATACAGTAGGGAGAGGTATACTGGGAGAGGTATACAGTAGGAGAGGAGGGTATACAGTAGGAGAGGTATACAGTAGGAGAGGTATGGAGTAGGATACAGTAGGAGAGGTATACAGTAGGAGAGGTATGGAGAGGTTTACAGTAGGAGAGGTATACAGTAGGAGAGGTATGGTAGAGAGGTATACAGTAGGAGAGGTATACAGTAGGAGAGGTATGGAGGGTATACAGTAGGTATACAGTAGGAGAGGTATACAGTAGGAGAGGTATGGAGGGTATACAGTAGGAGATGGTATACAGTAGGAGAGGTATACAGTAGGAGAGGTATACAGTAGGAGAGGTATACAGTAGGAGAGGTATGGAGGGTATACAGTAGGAGAGGTATACAGTAGGAGAGGTATACAGTAGGGAGGTATGGAGGGTAGTGGGGTATACAGTAGGAGAGTATGGAGAGGTATACAGTAGGAGAGGTATGGGAGAGGTATACAGTAGGAGGGTATACAGTAGGAGAGGTATGGAGGGTATACAGTAGGAGAGGTATACAGTAGGAGAGGTATGGAGAGGTATACAGTAGGAGAGGTATGGAGGGTATACAGTAGGAGAGGTATACAGTAGGAGAGGTATACAGTAGGAGAGGTATGGAGAGGTATACAGTAGGAGAGGGTATGGAGGGGTATACAGTAGGAGAGGTATACAGTAGGAGAGGTATGGAGAGGTATACAGTAGGAGAGGTATACAGTGGAGGTATACAGTGGAGAGGTATACAGTAGGAGAGGTATACAGGAGAGGTATACAGTAGGAGAGGTATACAGTAGGAGAGGTATACAGTAGGAGAGGTATGGAGGGGTATACAGTAGGAGAGGTATACAGTAGGAGAGGTATACAGTAGGGAGGGTATGGAGAGGTATACAGTAGGAGAGGTATACAGTAGGAGAGGGGTATACAGTAGGAGAGGTATGGAGAGGTATACAGTAGGAGAGGTATACAGTAGGAGAGTATACAGTAGGAGAGGTATACAGTAGGAGAGGTATGGAGATGTATACAGTAGGAGAGGTATACAGTAGGAGAGGTATATAGTAGGAGAGGTATGGAGAGGTATACAGTAGGAGAGGTATACAGTAGGAGAGGTATGGAGAGGTATACAGTTGGAGAGGTATACAGTAGGAGAGGTATGGAGAGGCATACAGTAGGAGAGGTATACAGTAGGAGGGTATACAGTGGAGAGGTATACAGTAGGAGAGGTATGGGAGAGGTATGGAGGGTATACAGTAGGAGAGGTATACAGTAGGAGAGTATACAGTAGGAGAGGTATACAGTAGGAGGTATGGAGAGGTATACAGTAGGAGAGGTATGGAGAGGTATACAGTAGGAGAGGTATGGAGAGAGGTATACAGTAGGAGAGGTATGGGAGGGTATACAGTAGGAGAGGTATGGAGAGTATACAGTAGGAGGTATACAGTAGGAGAGGTATACAGTAGGAGAGGTATGGAGGGTATACAGTAGGAGAGGTATACAGTAGGAGAGGTATGGAGAGGTATACAGTAGGAGGTATGGAGGGTATACAGTAGGAGAGGTATACAGTAGGAGAGGTATGGAGAGGTATACAGTAGGAGAGGTATGGAGAGGTATACAGTAGGGAGGGAGGGGAGGTATACAGTAGGAGGGTATGGAGAGGTATACAGTAGGAGAGGTATACAGTAGGAGGGTATGGAGAGTAGGAGGTATACAGTAGGAGGGTATACAGTAGGAGAGGTATGGAGGAGGGTATACAGTAGGAGAGGTATGGAGAGTATACAGTAGGAGAGGTATACAGTACAGTATGGAGAGGTATACAGTTGGAGAGGTATACAGTAGGAGAGGTATGGAGGGTATACAGTAGGAGAGGTATACAGTAGGAGGGTATACAGTAGGAGAGGTATACAGTAGGTGAGGTATGGAGAGGTATACAGTAGGAGAGGTATGGAGAGGTATACAGTAGGAGAGGTATACAGTAGGAGAGGTATGGACAGGTATACAGTAGGAGAGGTATACAGTGGAGAGGTATACAGTAGGAGAGGTATACAGTAGGAGAGGTATGGAGAGGTATACAGTAGGAGAGGTATACAGTAGAGGCAGTAGGAGAGGTATGGAGGAGGGTATACAGTAGGAGAGGTATGGAGAGGTATACAGTAGGAGAGGTATGGAGAGGTATACAGAGGTATACAGTAGGAGAGGTATACAGTAGGAGAGGTATGGAGAGGTATACAGTAGGAGAGGTATGGAGGGTATACAGTAGGAGAGGTATACAGTAGGAGAGGTATGGAGAGGTATACAGTAGGAGGGTATACAGTAGGAGAGGTATGGAGAGGTATACAGTAGGAGAGGTATACAGTAGGAGAGGTATACAGTAGGAGAGGTATGGAGAGGTATACAGTAGGAGAGGTATACAGTAGGAGAGGAGAGGTATACAGTAGGAGAGGTATACAGTAGGAGGAGGTATACAGTAGGAGAGGTATGGAGAGGTATACAGTAGGAGAGGTATACAGTAGGAGGTATGGAGGGTATACAGTAGGAGAGGTATACAGTAGGAGGGTATACAGTAGGAGAGGTATACAGTAGGAGAGGTATGGAGAGGTATACAGTAGGAGAGGTATACAGTAGGGAGAGGTATGCAGTAGGAGGTATACAGTAGGAGAGGTATGGAGAGGTATACAATAGGAGGGTATACAGTAGGAGAGGTATGGAAAAGTATACAGTAGGAGAGGTATACAGTAGGAGAGGTATGAGAGGTATACAGTAGAAGAGGTATATAGTAGGAGAGGTATGGAGAGGTATACAGTAGGAGAGGTATATAGTAGGAGAGGTATACAGTAGGAGAGAATATAGGAGAGGTATGGAGAGGTATACAGTAGGAGAGGTATACAGTAGGTGAGGTATGGAGAGGTATACAGTAGGAGAGGTATATAGTAGGAGAGGTATACAGTAGGAGAGAGGGTATACAGTAGCTGAGGTATGGAGGTATACAGTAGGAGAGGTATACAGTAGGAGAGGTATACAGTAGGAGAGGTATACAGTAGGTGAGGTATGGAGAGGTTTACAGTAGGAGAGGTATACAGTAGGAGAGGTATACAGTAGGTGAGGTATGGAGGGTATACAGTAGGAGAGGTATACAGTAGGAGAGGTATACAGAGGTAGGAGAGGTATACAGTAGGGAGGTATGGAGAGGTATACAGTAGGAGAGGTATGGAGGTATACAGTAGGAGAGGTATACAGTAGGAGAGGTATGGAGGGGTATACAGTAGGAGAGGTATACAGTAGGAGAGGTATGGAGAGGTATACAGTAGGAGAGGTATGGAGAGGTATACAGTAGGAGAGGTATACAGTAGGAGGGTATACAGTAGGTGAGGTATGGAGGGGTAGGAGAGGTACAGTAGGAGAGGTATACAGTAGGAGAGGTATGGAGAGGTATACAGTAGGAGAGGTATACAGGGAGAGGTATACAGTAGGAGAGGTATGGAGAGGTATACAGTAGGAGAGGTATGGAGATATACAGTAGGAGAGGTATACAGTAGGAGAGGTATGGAGTAGGAGAGGTATACAGTAGGAGAGGTATGGAGAGGTATACAGTAGGAGAGGTATATAGTAGGAGAGGTATACAGGAGAGGTATACAGTAGGAGAGGTATACAGTAGGAGGGTATACAGTAGGAGAGGTATACAGTAGGTGAGGTATGGAGAGGTATACAGTAGGAGAGGTATACAGTAGGAGAGGTATGGAGGGTATACAGTAGGAGGTATGGAGGTATACAGTAGGAGAGGTATGGAGAGGTATACAGTAGGAGAGGTATACAGTAGGAGAGGTATGGAGAGGTATACAGTAGGAGAGGTATACAGTAGGAGAGGTATGGAGAGGTATACAGTAGGAGAGGTATGGAGAGGTATACAGTAGGAGAGGTATACAGTAGGAGAGGTATGGAGAGGTATACAGTAGGAGAGGTATACAGTAGGAGAGGTATGGAGAGGTATACAGTAGGAGAGGTATACAGTAGGAGAGGTATGGAGAGGTATACAGTAGGAGAGGTATACAGTAGGAGAGGTATACAGTAGGAGAGGTATACAGTAGGAGAGGTATACAGTAGGAGAGGTATACAGTAGGAGAGGTATGGAGAGGTATACAGTAGGAGAGGTATACAGTAGGAGGTATGGAGAGGTATACAGTAGGAGAGGTATGGAGAGGTATACAGTAGGAGAGGTATGGAGAGGTTTACAGTAGGAGAGGTATACAGTAGGAGAGGTATACAGTAGGAGAGGTATGGAGAGGTATACAGTAGGAGAGGTATGGAGAGGTATACAGTAGGAGAGGTATACAGTAGGAGAGGTATACAGTAGGAGAGGTATACAGTAGGAGAGGTATGGAGAGGTATACAGTAGGAGAGGTATGGAGAGGTATACAGTAGGAGAGGTATGGAGAGGTATACAGTAGGAGAGGTATACAGTAGGTGAGGTATGGAGAGGTATACAGTAGGAGAGGTATACAGTAGGAGAGGTATACAGTAGGAGAGGTATGGAGAGGTATACAGTAGGAGAGGTATACAGTAGGAGAGGAGAGGTATACAGTAGGAGAGGTATGGAGAGGTATACAGTAGGAGAGGTATGGAGAGGTATACAGTAGGAGAGGTATACAGTAGGAGAGGTATACAGTAGAAGAGGTATGGAGAGGTATACAGTAGGAGAGGTATGGAGGGGTATACAGTAGGAGAGGTATACAGTAGGAGAGGTATGGAGAGGTATACAGTAGGAGAGGTATACAGTAGGAGAGGTATGGAGAGGTATACAGTAGGAGAGGTATGGAGAGGTATACAGTAGGAGAGGTATACAGTAGGAGAGGTATACAGTAGGTGAGGTATGGAGGGGTATACAGTAGGAGAGGTATACAGTAGGAGAGGTATACAGTAGGTGAGGTATGGAGAGGTATACCGTAGGAGAGGTATACAGTAGAAGAGGTATGGAGAGGTATACAGTAGGAGAGGTATGGAGAGGTATACAGTAGGAGAGGTATACAGTAGGAGAGGTATACAGTAGGATAGGTATACAGTAGGAGAGGTATGGAGATGTTTACAGTAGGAGAGGTATATAGTAGGAGAGGTATGGAGAGGTATACAGTAGGAGAGGTATGGAGAGGTATACAGAGGAGGGTATACAGTAGGAGAGGTATGGAGAGGTATACAGTTGGAGAGGTATACAGTAGGAGAGGTATGGAGGGGGTATACAGTAGGAGAGGTATACAGTAGGAGAGGTATACAGTAGGAGAGGGTATACAGTAGGAGAGGTATACAGGTATGGAGAGGTATACAGTAGGAGAGGTATACAGTAGGAGAGGTATGGAGAGGTATACAGTGGAGAGGTATACAGTAGGAGGTATGGAGAGGTATACAGTAGGAGAGGTATGGAGAGGTATACAGTACAGTAGGAGAGGTATACAGTAGGAGAGGTATACAGGGAGAGGTATACAGTAGGAGAGGTATGGAGAGGTATACAGTAGGAGAGGTATACAGTAGGAGAGGTATACAGTAGGAGAGGTATAGAGGTATACAGTAGGAGAGGTATACAGTAGGAGGTATGGAGAGGGTATACAGTAGGAGAGGTATGGAGAGGTAGGAGTAGGAGAGGTATACAGTAGGAGAGGTATGGAGAGGTATACAGTAGGAGAGGTATGGAGGGTATACAGTAGGAGAGGTATGGAGGAGGTATACAGTAGGAGAGGTATGGAGAGGTATACAGTAGGAGAGGTATACAGTAGGAGAGGTATACAGTAGGAGAGGTATGGAGGAGGTATACAGTAGGAGGTATGGTATACAGTAGGAGAGGTATACAGTAGGAGAGGTATGGAGAGGTATACAGTAGGAGAGGTATACAGTAGGAGGTATGGAGTATACAGTAGGAGAGGTATACAGTAGGAGAGGTATGGAGAGGTATACAGTAGGAGAGGTATACAGTAGGAGAGGTATGGAGAGGTATACAGTAGGAGGGTATACAGTAGGAGAGGTATGGAGAGGTATACAGTAGGAGAGGTATACAGTAGGAGGAGGTATACAGTAGGAGAGGTATACAGTAGGAGAGGTATACAGTAGGAGAGGTATACAGTAGGAGAGGGTATACAGTAGGAGAGGTATACAGTAGGAGAGGTATGGAGAGGTATACAGTAGGAGAGGTATGGAGAGGTATACAGTAGGAGAGGTATACAGTAGGAGAGGTATGGAGAGGTATACAGGAGAGGTATACAGTAGGAGAGGTATGGAGAGGTATACAGTAGGAGAGGTATGGAGAGGTATACAGTAGGAGAGGTATACAGTAGGAGAGGTATGGAGAGTATACAGTAGGAGAGGTATACAGTAGGAGAGGTATAGAGGTATACAGTAGGAGAGGTATACAGTAGGGAGGTATACAGTAGGAGAGGTATGGAGAGGTATACAGTAGGAGAGGTATACAGTAGGAGAGGTATGGAGAGGTATACAGTAGGAGAGGTATACAGTAGGAGAGGTATACAGTAGGAGAGGTATGGAGAGGTATACAGTAGGAGAGGTATACAGTAGGAGAGGTATGGAGAGGTATACAGTAGGAGGTATACAGTAGGAGAGGTATACAGTAGGAGAGGTATACAGTAGGAGTATGGAGAGGTATACAGTAGGAGAGGTATACAGTAGGAGAGGTATGGAGAGGTATACAGTAGGAGAGGTATGGAGAGGTATACAATAGGAGAGGTATACAGTAGGAGAGGTATGGAAAAGTATACAGTAGGAGAGGTATACAGTAGGAGAGGTATGAGAGGTATACAGTAGAAGAGGTATATAGTAGGAGAGGTATGGAGAGGTATACAGTAGGAGAGGTATATAGTAGGAGAGGTATACAGTAGGAGAGGAATACAGTAGGAGAGGTATGGAGAGGTATACAGTAGGAGAGGTATACAGTAGGTGAGGTATGGAGAGGTATACAGTAGGAGAGGTATATAGTAGGAGAGGTATACAGTAGGAGAGGTATGGAGAGGTATACAGTAGGAGAGGTATGGAGAGGTATACAGTAGGAGAGGTATACAGTAGGAGAGGTATACAGTAGGAGAGGTATACAGTAGGTGAGGTATGGAGAGGTATACAGTAGGAGAGGTATACAGTAGGAGAGGTATACAGTAGGTGAGGTATGGAGGGTATACAGTAGGAGAGGTATACAGTAGGAGAGGTATACAGTAGGAGAGGTATGGAGAGGTATACAGTAGGAGAGGTATGGAGGGGTATACAGTAGGAGAGGTATGGAGAGGTATACAGTAGGAGAGGTATACAGTAGGAGAGGTATGGAGAGGTATACAGTAGGAGAGGTATACAGTAGGAGAGGTATGGAGAGGTATACAGTAGGAGAGGTATGGAGAGGTATACAGTAGGAGAGGTATAGAGTAGGAGAGGTATACAGTAGGTGAGGTATGGAGGGGTATACAGTAGGAGAGGTATACAGTAGGAGAGGTATGGAGAGGTATACAGTAGGAGAGGTATACAGTAGGAGAGGTATACAGTAGGAGAGGTATACAGTAGGAGAGGTATGGAGGGTATACAGTAGGAGAGGTATACAGTAGGAGAGGTATGGAGAGGTATACAGTAGGAGAGGTATGGAGAGGTTTACAGTAGGAGAGGTATATAGTAGGAGAGGTATGGAGAGGTATACAGTAGGAGGAGAGGTATACAGTAGGAGAGGTATGGAGAGGTATACAGTAGGAGAGGTATGGAGAGGTATACAGTAGGAGAGGTATACAGTAGGAGAGGTATACAGTAGGAGAGGTATGGAGAGGTATACAGTAGGAGAGGTATACAGTAGGAGGTATACAGTAGGAGAGGTATACAGTAGGAGAGGTATGGAGATGTTTACAGTAGGAGAGGTATATAGTAGTAGGAGAGGTATACAGTAGGAGAGGTATGGAGAGGTATACAGTAGGAGAGGTATACAGTAGGAGAGGTATGGAGAGGTATACAGTTGGAGAGGTATACAGTAGGAGAGGTATGGAGAGGCATACAGTAGGAGAGGTATACAGTAGGAGAGGTATACAGTAGGAGGGGTATACAGTAGGAGAGGTATACAGTAGGAGAGGTATGGAGAGGTATACAGTAAGGAGAGGTATACAGTAGGAGAGGTATACAGTAGGAGAGGTATGGAGAGGTTTACAGTAGGAGAGGTATACAGTAGCAGAGATGGAGGTATACAGTAGGAGAGGTATGGAGAGGTATACAGTAGGAGAGGTATGGAGAGGTTTACAGTAGGAGAGGTATACAGTAGGAGAGGTATACAGTAGGAGAGGTATGGAGAGGTATACAGTAGGAGAGGTATGGAGAGGTATACAGTAGGAGAGGTATGGAGGGGTACAGTAGGAGAGGTATACAGTAGGAGAGGTATGGAGAGGTATACAGTAGGAGGGTATGGAGGGGTATACAGTAGGGAGAGGTATACAGTAGGTGAGGTATGGAGGGTATACAGTAGGAGAGGTATACAGTAGGTGAGGTATGGAGGGGTATACAGTAGGTGAGGTATGGAGGGTATACAGTAGGAGGGTATGGAGAGTAGGAGAGGTATACAGTAGGTGAGGTATGGAGGGTATACAGTAGGAGAGGTATACAGTAGGAGACAGTATGGAGATACAGTAGGAGAGGTATGGAGAGGTATACAGTAGGAGAGGTATACAGTAGGAGAGGTATGGAGGTATACAGTAGGAGAGGTATACAGTAGGAGAGGTATGGAGTAGGAGGTTATGGAGAGGTATACAGTAGGAGAGGTATACAGTAGGAGAGGTATACAGTAGGAGAGGTATATGGAGAGGTATACAGTAGGAGAGGTATGGAGAGGTATACAGTAGGAGGGTATACAGTAGGAGAGGTATGGAGAGGTATACAGTAGGAGGGTATACAGTAGGAGAGGTATACAGTAGGAGAGGTATACAGTAGGAGAGGTATGGAGGGTATACAGTAGGAGAGGTATACAGTAGGAGAGGTAGGAGAGGTATACAGTAGGAGGGTATGGAGAGGTATACAGTAGGAGAGGTATACAGTAGGAGAGGGTATGGAGAGGTATACAGTAGGAGAGGTATACAGTAGGAGAGGTATGGAGAGGTATACAGTAGGAGAGGTATGGGAGAGGTATAGGAGAGGTATACAGTAGGAGAGGTATGGAGAGGTATACAGTAGGAGAGGTATACAGTAGGAGGGTATGGAGAGGTATACAGTAGGAGAGGTATACAGTAGGAGAGGTATACAGTAGGAGAGGTATGGAGAGGTATACAGTAGGAGATGGAGTGGGAGGTATACAGTAGGAGAGGTATACAGTAGGTATACAGTAGGAGAGGTATACAGTAGGTGAGGTATGGAGAGGGTATGGAGAGGTATACAGTAGGAGAGGTATACAGTAGGAGGTATGGTATACAGTAGGAGAGGTATACAGTAGGAGAGGTATGGAGTAGGAGAGGTATACAGTAGGAGAGGTATGGAGAGGTATACAGTAGGAGAGGTATGGAGGAGAGGTATACAGTAGGAGGGTATACAGTAGGTGAGGTATGGAGAGGTATACAGTAGGAGAGGTATACAGTAGGAGAGGTAGGTATACAGTAGGAGAGGTATGGAGGTATACAGTAGGAGAGGTATGGAGGTAGGACAGTATGGAGAGGTATACAGTAGGAGAGGTATACAGTAGGAGAGGTATGGAGAGGTATACAGTAGGAGAGGTATGGAGAGGTATACAGTAGGAGAGGTATACAGTAGGAGAGGTATGGAGAGGTATACAGTAGGAGAGGTATACAGTAGGAGAGGTATGGAGTATACAGTTGAGAGGTATACAGTAGGAGAGGTATGGAGAGGTATACAGTAGCTGAGGTATGGAGAGGTATACAGTAGGAGAGGTATGGAGGGTATACAGTAGGAGAGGTATACAGTAGGTGAGGTATGGAGAGGTTTACAGTAGGAGAGGTATACAGTAGGAGAGGTATACAGTAGGAGAGGTATGGTAGGAGGGTATACAGTAGGAGAGGTATACAGTAGGAGAGGTATACAGTAGGAGGTAGGAGAGGTATACAGTAGGAGAGGTATATAGTAGGAGAGGTATGGTAGGTATACAGTAGGAGAGGTATGGAGGGGTATACAGTAGGAGAGGTATACAGTAGGAGAGGTATGGAGAGGTATACAGTAGGAGAGGTATACAGTAGGAGAGGTATGGAGAGGTATACAGTAGGAGAGGTATGGAGAGGTATACAGTAGGAGAGGTATAGAGTAGGAGAGGTATACAGTAGGTGAGGTATGGAGGGGTATACAGTAGGAGAGGTATACAGTAGGAGAGGTATACAGTAGGTGAGGTATGGAGAGGTATACAGTAGGAGAGGTATACGGTAGGAGAGGTATACAGTAGAAGAGGTATGGAGAGGTATACAGTAGGAGAGGTATGGAGAGGTATACAGTAGGAGAGGTATACAGTAGGAGAGGTATACAGTAGGATAGGTATACAGTAGGAGAGGTATGGAGATGTTTACAGTAGGAGAGGTATATAGTAGGAGAGGTATGGAGAGGTATACAGTAGGAGAGGTATGGAGAGGTATACAGTAGGAGAGGTATACAGTAGGAGAGGTATGGAGAGGTATACAGTTGGAGAGGTATACAGTAGGAGAGGTATGGAGAGGCATACAGTAGGAGAGGTATACAGTAGGAGAGGTATACAGTAGGAGAGGTATACAGTAGGAGAGGTATACAGTAGGAGAGGTATGGAGAGGTATACAGTAGGAGAGGTATACAGTAGGAGAGGAGAGTATACAGTAGGAGAGGTATGGAGGGTATACAGTAGGAGAGGTATACAGTAGGTGAGGTATGGAGAGGTATACAGTAGGAGAGGTATGGAGGAGGTTTAGGAGAGGTATACAGTAGGAGAGGTATACAGTAGGAGAGGTATACAGTAGGAGAGGGTATGGAGAGGTATACAGTTATACAGTAGGAGGTATACAGTAGGAGAGGTATGGAGAGGTATACAGTAGGAGAGGTATGGAGAGGTATACAGTAGGTGGATGAGGGTATACAGTAGGAGAGGGTATGGAGAGGTATACAGTAGGAGAGGTATACAGTGGAGAGGTATACAGTAGGAGAGGTATACAGTAGGAGAGGTATGGAGAGGTATACAGTAGGAGGGTATACAGTAGGAGAGGTATACAGTAGGTGAGGTATGGAGAGGTATACAGTAGGAGAGGTATACAGTAGGAGAGGTATACAGTAGGTGAGGTATGGAGGGTATACAGTAGGTGAGGTATGGAGAGGTATACAGTAGGAGAGGTATACAGTAGGAGAGGTATACAGTAGGAGAGGTATACAGTAGGTGAGGTATGGAGAGGTATACAGTAGGAGAGGTATACAGTAGGAGAGGTATACAGTAGGTGAGGTATGGAGGGGTATACAGTGGAGAGGTATACAGTAGGAGATGGAGAGGTATACAGTAGGAGAGGTATACAGTAGGAGAGGTATGGAGAGGTATACAGTAGGAGAGGTATACAGTAGGAGGTAGGTATGGAGAGGTATACAGTAGGAGGGTATACAGTAGGAGGTAGGAGTATACAGTAGGAGAGGTATACAGTAGGAGAGGTATACAGTAGGAGAGGTATACAGTAGGAGAGGTATACAGGAGGTATGGAGAGGTATACAGTAGGAGAGGGGTATACAGTAGGAGAGGTATACAGTAGGAGAGGTATGGAGAGGTTTACAGTAGGAGAGGTATACAGTAGGAGAGGTATGGAGAGGTATACAGTAGGATGGAGAGAGTATACAGTAGAGAGGTATGGAGGGTATACAGTAGGAGAGGGTATACAGTAGGTATGGAGAGGGAATACAGTAGGAGAGGTATACAGTAGGAGAGGTATACAGTAGGGTAGGTGAGGTATGGAGAGGTATACAGTAGGAGAGGTATACAGTAGGAGAGAGGTATGGAGGTATGGAGAGGTATACAGTAGGAGAGGTATGGAGAGGTATACAGTAGGGAGGGTATACAATAGAGGTATACAGTAGGAGAGGTATACAGTAGGTGAGGTATGGAGAGGTTTACAGTAGGAGAGGTATACAGTAGGAGAGGTATACAGTAGGTGAGGTATGGAGGGGTATACAGTGGGAGAGGTATACAGTAGGAGAGGTATGGAGAGGTATACAGTAGGAGAGGTATACAGTAGGAGAGGTATACAGTAGAAGAGGTATGGAGAGGTATACAGTAGGAGAGGTATGGAGGGGTATACAATAGGAGAGGTATACAGTAGGAGAGGTATGGAGAGGTATACAGTAGGTGAGGTATGGAGAGGTATACAGTAGGAGAGGTATACAGTAGGAGAGGTATACAGTAGGAGAGGTATACAGTAGGAGAGGTATGGAGAGGTATACAGTAGGAGAGGTATGGAGGGGTATACAGTAGGAGAGGTATACAGTAGGAGAGGTATGGAGAGGTATACAGTAGGAGAGGTATACAGTAGGAGAGGTATGGAGAGGTATACAGTAGGAGGGGTATACAGTAGGAGAGGTATACAGTAGGAGAGGTATACAGTAGGAGAGGTATGGAGAGGTATACAGTAGGAGAGGTATACAGTAGGAGAGGTATACAGTAGGTGAGGTATGGAGGTATACAGTAGGAGAGGTATACAGTAGGAGATGGAGAGGTATACAGTAGAAGAGGTATGGAGAGGTATACAGTAGGAGAGAGGTATACAGTAGGAGAGGTATACAGTAGGATAGGTATACAGTAGGAGAGGTATGGAGATGTTTACAGTAGGAGAGGTATATAGTAGGAGAGGTATGGAGAGGTATACAGTAGGAGAGGTATGGAGAGGTATACAGTAGGAGAGGTATACAGTAGGAGAGGTATGGAGAGGTATACAGTTGGAGAGGTATACAGTAGGAGAGGTATGGAGAGGCATACAGTAGGAGAGGTATACAGTAGGAGAGGTATACAGTAGGAGGGTATACAGTAGGAGAGGTATACAGTAGCAGGAGGTAGGAGAGGTATACAGTAGGAGAGGTATACAGTAGGAGAGGTATACAGTAGGAGAGGTATACAGTAGGAGAGGTATGGAGAGGTTTACAGTAGGAGAGGTATACAGTAGCAGAGGTATGGAGAGGTATACAGTAGGAGAGGTATGGAGAGGTATACAGTAGGAGAGGTATGGAGATGTTTACAGTAGGAGAGGTATACAGTAGGAGAGGTATACAGTAGGAGAGTATGGAGAGGTATACAGTAGGAGAGGTATGGAGTAGGAGAGGTATGGAGGGTATACAGTAGGAGAGGTATACAGTAGGAGAGGTATGGAGAGGTATACAGTAGGTGAGGTATGGAGGGGTATACAGTAGGAGAGGTATACAGTAGGAGAGGTATGGAGAGGTATACAGTAGGAGAGGTATGGAGAGGTATACAGTAGGTGAGGTATGGAGGGGTATACAGTAGGTGAGGTATGGAGAGGTATACAGTAGGAGAGGTATACAGTAGGAGAGGGAGAGTATTACAGTAGGAGAGGTATACAGTAGGAGAGGTATGGAGAGGTATACAGTAGGAGAGGTATACAGTAGGAGAGGTATACAGTAGGAGAGGTATGGAGAGGTATACAGTAGGAGAGGTATACAGTAGGAGAGGTATACAGTAGGAGAGGTATACAGTAGGAGAGGTATACAGTAGGAGAGGTATACAGTAGGAGAGGTATGGAGAGGTATACAGTAGGAGAGGTATACAGTAGGAGAGGTATGGAGAGGTATACAGTAGGAGAGGTATGGGAGAGGTATACAGTAGGAGGGTATACAGTAGGAGGGGTATGGAGAGGTATACAGTAGGAGGAGGTATACAGTAGGAGAGGTATACAGTAGGAGAGTATGGAGGTATGGGAGAGGTATACAGTAGGAGAGGTATGGAGGGTATACAGTAGGAGGGTATACAGTAGGAGAGGTATACAGTAGGAGAGGTAACAGTAGGAGAGGTATACAGTAGGAGAGGTATGGAGAGGGTATACAGTAGGAGAGGTATACAGTAGGAGAGGTATGGAGAGGTATACAGTAGGAGATGTATACAGTAGGAGGTATACAGTAGGAGAGGTATGGAGAGGTATACAGTAGGAGAGGTATACAGTAGGAGAGGTATGGAGAGGTATACAGTAGGAGAGGTATGGGAGAGGTATACAGTAGGAGGGTATACAGTAGGAGGTATACAGTAGGAGAGGTATACAGTAGGAGAGGTATGGAGAGGTATACAGTAGGAGAGGTATACAGTAGGAGAGGTATGGAGAGGTATACAGTAGGAGGGTATATATGTATACAGTAGAGAGGTATACAGTAGGAGGGTATGGAGAGGTATACAGTAGGAGAGGTATACAGTAGGAGAGGTATGGAGAGGTATACAGTAGGAGAGGTATACAGTAGGAGAGGTATGGGAGGGGTATACAGTGGAGAGGTATACAGTAGGAGAGGTATGGAGAGGTAGTAGGAGAGGTATACAGGAGAGGTATACAGTAGGAGAGGTATACAGTAGGAGAGGTATGGAGAGGTTTACAGTAGGAGGTATACAGTAGCAGAGGTATGGAGAGGTATACAGTAGGAGAGGTATGGAGAGGTATACAGTAGGAGAGGTATGGAGAGTTTACAGTAGGAGAGGTATACAGTAGGAGAGGTATACAGTAGGAGAGGTATGGAGAGGTATACAGTAGGAGAGGTATGGGAGAGGTATGGAGGGTATACAGTAGGAGAGGTATACAGTAGGAGAGGTATGGAGAGGTATACAGTAGGAGAGGTATGGAGGGGTATACAGTAGGAGAGGTATACAGTATAGAGGTAGGAGAGGTATACAGTAGGAGAGGTATGGAGAGGTATACAGTAGGTGAGGTATGGAGGGGTATACAGTAGGTGAGGTATGGAGAGGTATACAGTAGGAGAGGTATACAGTAGGAGAGGTATGGAGAGGTATTACAGTAGGAGAGGTATACAGTAGGAGATGGAGAGGTATACAGTAGGAGAGGTATACAGTAGGAGAGGTATACAGTAGGAGAGGTATGGAGAGGTATACAGTAGGTATACAGTAGGAGGTATGGTAGAGGTATACAGTAGGAGAGGTATGGAGGGTATACAGTAGGAGAGGTATGGAGAGGAGATACAGTAGGAGAGGTATACAGTAGGAGAGGTATGGAGGGTATACAGTAGGAGAGGTATACAGTAGGAGAGGTATGGAGGTGAGGTATGGAGGGTATACAGTAGGAGAGGTATACAGTAGGAGTATACAGTAGGAGAGGTATAAAGTAGGAGAGGTATGGTAGGAGAGGTATGGAGAGGTATGGAGAGGTATACAGTAGGAGAGGTATGGAGAGGTATACAGTAGGAGAGGTATACAGTAGGAGAGGTATACAGTAGGAGAGGTATACAGTAGGAGAGGTATACAGTAGGAGAGGTATGGAGAGGTATACAGTAGGAGGTATACAGTAGGAGAGGTATACAGTAGGAGAGGTATGGAGAGGTATACAGTAGGAGAGGTATACAGTAGGAGAGTATGGAGAGGTATACAGTAGGAGAGTATACAGTAGAGAGGTATGGAGAGGTATACAGTAGGAGAGGTATGGAGAGGTATACAGTAGGAGAGGTATACAGTAGGAGAGGTATACAGTAGGAGAGGTATACAGTAGGAGAGGTATGGAGATGTTTACAGTGGAGAGGTATACAGTAGGAGAGGTATGGAGAGGTATACAGTAGGAGGGTATGGAGAGGTATACAGTAGGAGAGGTATACAGTAGGAGAGGTACAGAGGAAAAGGTATACAGTTGGAGAGGTATACAGTAGGAGAGGTATGGAGGCATACAGGGAGAGGTATGGAGTAGGAGGTATACAGTAGGGTATGGAGAGGTATACAGTAGGAGAGGTATACAGTAGGAGGAGGTATACAGTGGAGGTATACAGTGGAGAGGTATGGAGAGGTATACAGTAGGAGAGGTATACAGTAGGAGAGGTATACAGTAGGAGAGGTATACAGTAGGAGAGGTATGGAGATGTTTACAGTAGGAGAGGTATACAGTAGGAGAGGTATGGAGAGGTATACAGTAGGAGAGGTATGGAGAGGTATACAGTAGGAGAGGTATAGAGGTTTCCAGGAGAGGTATGGAGGAGAGGTATACAGTAGGAGAGGTATGGAGAGGTATACAGTAGGAGAGGTATACAGTAGGAGAGGTATGGAGAGGGTATACAGTAGGAGAGGTATACAGTAGGAGAGGTATGGAGAGAGGTATGGAGGGGTTTACAGTAGGAGAGGTATGGAGAGGTAGAGGTATGGAGAGGTATACAGTAGGAGAGGTATGGAGAGGCATACAGTAGGAGAGGTATAGAGGGAGAGGTATACAGTAGGAGGGTATACAGTAGGAGAGGTATACAGTAGGAGAGGTATGGAGAGTATACAGTAGGAGAGGTATACAGTAGGAGAGGTATACAGGGAGGTATGGAGAGGTATACAGTAGGAGAGGTATACAGTAGGAGAGGTATGGAGAGGTATACAGTAGGAGAGGTATACAGTAGGATAGGTAGGAGAGGTATGGAGAGGTTTACAGTAGGAGAGGTATACAGTAGGAGAGGTATGGAGAGGTATACAGTAGGAGATACAGTGGAGGTATACAGTAGGAGAGGTATGGAGGAGAGGTATACAGTAGGAGAGGTATACAGTAGAGAGAGTATACAGTAGGAGAGGTATGGAGAGTATACAGTAGGAGAGGTATGGAGGAGAGGTATACAGTAGGAGGTATGTAGGAGAGGTATACAGTAGGAGAGGTATGGAGGGGTATACAGTAGGGAGAGGTATGGAGAGGTATACAGTAGGAGAGGTATACAGTAGGAGAGGTATACAGTAGGAGAGGTATACAGTAGGAGAGGTATGGAGGGGTATACAGTAGGAGAGGTATACAGTAGGAGAGGTATGGAGAGGTATACAGTAGGAGAGGTATGGAGGAGAGGTATACAGTAGGAGAGGTATACAGTAGGAGAGGTATACAGTAGGAGAGGTATACAGTAGGAGAGGTATGGAGAGGTATACAGTAGGAGAGGTATACAGTAGGTGAGGTATGGAGAGGTATACAGTAGGAGAGGTATACAGTAGGAGATACAGTAGGAGAGGGTATGGAGAGGTATACAGTAGCTGAGGTATGGAGAGGTATACAGTAGGAGAGGTATACAATAGGAGAGGTATACAGTAGGAGAGGTATACAGTAGGTGAGGTATGGAGAGGTTTACAGTAGGAGAGGTATACAGTAGGAGAGGTATACAGTAGGTGAGGTATGGAGAGGTATACAGTAGGAGAGGTATACAGTAGGAGAGGTATACAGTAGGAGAGGTATGGAGAGGTATACAGTAGGAGAGGTATACAGTAGGAGAGGTATACAGTAGAAGAGGTATGGAGAGGTATACAGTAGGAGAGGTATGGAGGGGTATACAGTAGGAGAGGTATACAGTAGGAGAGGTATGGAGAGGTATACAGTAGGAGAGGTATACAGTAGGAGAGGTATGGAGAGGTATACAGTAGGAGAGGTATGGAGAGGTATACAGTAGGAGAGGTATAGAGTAGGAGAGGTATACAGTAGGTGAGGTATGGAGGGGTATACAGTAGGAGAGGTATGGGGAGTGAGGTATACAGTAGGAGAGGTATGGAGTAGGTGAGGTATGGAGAGGTATACAGTAGGAGAGGTATACAGTAGGAGAGGTATGGAGAGGTATACAGTAGGAGAGTATGGAGAGGTATACAGTAGGAGAGGTATACAGTAGGAGAGGTATACAGTAGGAGAGGTATACAGTAGGTGAGGTATGGAGGTATACAGTAGGAGAGGTATATAGTGGAGAGGTAGGAGAGGTATACAGTAGGAGAGGTATGGAGAGGTATACAGTAGGAGAGGTATACAGTAGGAGGTATACAGTAGGAGAGGTATACAGTAGGAGAGGTATGGAGAGGTATACAGTAGGAGAGGATACAGTGGAGAGGTATACAGTAGGAGAGGTATACAGTAGGAGAGAGTATGGGAGAGGTATACAGTAGGAGAGGTATACAGTAGGAGAGGTATGGAGAGGTATACAGTAGGAGAGGTATGGAGAGGTAGGTATGGAGAGGTATACAGTAGGAGAGGTATACAGTAGGTACAGTAGGAGGGGTATACAGTAGGAGAGGTATACAGTAGGAGAGGTATACAGTAGGAGAGGTATGGAGAGGTATACAGTAGGAGAGGTATACAGTAGGAGAGGTATACAGTAGGAGAGGTATACAGTAGGAGAGGTATGGAGGGGTATACAGTAGGAGAGGTATACAGTAGGAGAGGTATGGAGAGGTATACAGTAGGAGAGGTATACAGTAGGAGAGGTATACAGTAGGAGAGGTATACAGTAGGTGAGGTATGGAGGGGTATACAGTAGGAGAGGTATACAGTAGGAGAGGTATACAGTAGGAGAGGTATGGAGAGGTATACAGTAGGAGAGGTATACAGTAGGAGAGGTATACAGTAGGATAGGTATACAGTAGGAGAGGTATGGAGATGTTTACAGTAGGAGAGGTATATAGTAGGAGGTAGGAGGGTATACAGTAGGAGAGGTATACAGTAGGAGAGGTATGGAGAGGTATACAGTTGGAGAGGTATACAGTAGGAGAGGTATGGAGAGGCATACAGTAGGAGAGGTATACAGTAGGAGAGGTATACAGTAGGAGGGGTATACAGTAGGAGAGGTATACAGTAGGAGAGGTATACAGTAGGAGAGGTATGGAGAGGTTTACAGTAGGAGAGGTATACAGTAGCAGTAGGTATGGAGAGGTATACAGTAGGAGGGTAGGAGAGGTATACAGTAGGAGAGGTATGGAGAGGTATACAGTAGGAGAGGTATACAGTAGGAGAGGTATACAGTAGGAGGTATGGAGGAGGTATACAGTAGAAGAGGTATACAGTGGAGAGGTATACAGTAGGAGAGGTATACAGTAGGAGAGGTATGGAGAGGTATACAGTAGGAGAGGTATACAGTAGGAGAGGTATGGAGAGGTATACAGTAGGAGAGGTATGGAGAGGTATACAGTAGGAGAGGTATACAGTAGGAGAGGTATACAGTAGGAGAGGTATGGAGAGGTATACAGTAGGAGAGGTATACAGTAGGAGAGGTATACAGTAGGTGAGGTATGGAGAGGTATACAGTAGGAGAGGTATACAGTAGGAGAGGTATACAGTAGAAGAGGTAATGAGAGGTATACAGTAGGAGAGGTATGGAGAGGTATACAGTAGGAGAGGTATACAGTAGGAGAGGTATACAGTAGGAGGTATACAGTAGGAGAGGTATGGAGAGTTTACAGTAGGAGAGGTATACAGTAGGAGAGGTATGGAGAGGTATACAGTAGGAGAGGTATGGAGAGGTATACAGTAGGAGAGGTATACAGTAGGAGAGGTATGGAGAGGTATACAGTTGGAGAGTATACAGTAGGAGAGGTATGGAGAGGGTATACAGTAGGAGAGGTATATAGTAGGAGAGGTATACAGTAGGAGAGGCAGTAGGAGAGGTATACAGTAGGAGAGGTATGGAGAGGGTATACAGTAGGAGAGGTATACAGTAGGAGAGGTATACAGTAGGAGAGGTATACAGTATACAGTAGGAGAGGTATAGAGGTAGCACAGTAGGAGAGGTATACAGTAGGAGAGGTATGGACAGTAGGTGAGGTATGGAGAGGTTTACAGTAGGGAGAGGTATACAGTAGGAGAGGTATACAGTAGGAGAGGTATACAGTAGGAGAGGTATGGAGAGGTATACAGTAGGAGAGTATGGTATATACAGTAGGAGAGGTATGGAGAGGTATACAGTAGGAGAGGTATGGAGAGGTATACAGTAGGAGAGGTATACAGTAGGAGAGGTATACAGTAGGTGAGGTATGGAGGGGTATACAGTAGGAGAGGTATGGAGAGGTATACAGTAGGTGAGGTATGGAGAGGTATACAGTAGGAGAGGTATGGAGAGGTATACAGTAGGAGAGGTATAGAGTAGGAGAGGTATACAGTAGGTGAGGTATGGAGGGGTATACAGTAGGAGAGGTATACAGTAGGAGAGGTATACAGTAGGAGAGGTATGGAGAGGTATACAGTAGGAGAGGTATACAGTAGGAGAGGTATACAGTAGGAGAGGTATACAGTAGGAGAGGTATACAGTAGGAGAGGTATACAGTAGGAGAGGTATGGAGAGGTATACAGTAGGAGAGGTATACAGTAGGAGAGGTATGGAGAGGTATACAGTTGGAGAGGTATACAGTAGGAGAGGTATGGAGAGGTATACAGTAGGAGAGGTATACAGTAGGGAGAGGTACAGTGGAGAGGTATACAGTAGGAGAGGTATGGAGGATGTTATGGAGAGGTATACAGTAGGAGAGGTATACAGTAGGAGAGGTATGGAGAGTATACAGTAGGAGAGGTATACAGTAGGAGAGGTATGGAGGGTATACAGTGAGGAGAGGTATACAGTAGGAGAGGTATGGAGAGGCATACAGTAGGAGAGGTATACAGTAGGAGAGGTATACAGTAGGAGGGGTATACAGTAGGAGAGGTATACAGTAGGAGAGGTATACAGTAGGAGAGGTATACAGTAGGAGAGGTATGGAGAGGTTTACAGTAGGAGAGGTATGGTAGAGAGGTATGGAGAGGTATACAGTAGGAGAGGTATGGAGAGGTTTACAGTAGGAGAGGTATACAGTAGGAGAGGTATACAGTAGGAGAGGTATGGAGAGGTATACAGTAGGAGAGGTATACAGTAGGAGAGGTATACAGTAGGAGAGGTATACAGTAGGAGAGGTATACAGTAGGAGAGGTATGGAGAGGTATACAGTAGGAGAGGTATACAGTAGGAGGTATGGAGAGGTATACAGTAGGAGAGGTATGGAGAGGTATACAGTAGGAGAGGTATAGAGTAGGAGAGGTATACAGTAGGTGAGGTATGGAGGGGTATACAGTAGGAGAGGTATACAGTAGGAGAGGTATACAGTAGGAGAGGTATGGAGAGGTATACAGTAGGAGAGGTATACAGTAGGAGAGGTATACAGTAGGAGAGGTATACAGTAGGAGAGGTATGGAGATGTTTACAGTAGGAGAGGTATATAGTAGGAGAGGTATGGAGAGGTATACAGTAGGAGAGGTATACAGTAGGAGAGGTATGGAGAGGTATACAGTAGGAGAGGTATACAGTAGGAGAGGTATACAGTAGGAGAGGTATACAGTAGAGGTATACAGTAGGAGAGGTATGGAGAGGTATACAGTAGGAGAGGTATGGAGAGGTTTACAGTAGGAGAGGTATACAGTAGGAGAGGTATACAGTAGGAGAGGTATGGAGAGGTATACAGTAGGAGAGTATACAGTAGGAGAGGTATGGGAGAGGTATACAGTAGGAGAGGTATGGAGAGGTATACAGTAGGAGAGGTATACAGTAGGAGAGGTATACAGTAGGAGAGGTATACAGTAGGAGAGGTATGGAGGGGTATACAGTAGGAGAGGTATGGAGAGGTATACAGTAGGTGAGGTATGGAGAGGTATACAGTAGGAGAGGTATACAGTAGGAGAGGTATAGAGTAGGAGAGGTATACAGTAGGTGAGGTATGGAGGGGTATACAGTAGGAGAGGTATACAGTAGGAGAGGTATACAGTAGGAGAGGTATGGAGAGGTATACAGTAGGAGAGGTATACAGTAGGAGAGGTATACAGTAGGATAGGTATACAGTAGGAGAGGTATGGAGATGTTTACAGTAGGAGAGGTATATAGTAGGAGAGGTATGGAGAGGTATACAGTAGGAGAGGTATACAGTAGGAGAGGTATGGAGAGGTATACAGTTGGAGAGGTATACAGTAGGAGAGGTATGGAGAGGCATACAGTAGGAGAGGTATACAGTAGGAGAGGTATACAGTAGGAGGGGTATACAGTAGGAGAGGTATACAGTAGGAGAGGTATAGAGTAGGGAGGTATGGAGAGGTATACAGTAGGAGAGGTATACAGTAGGTGAGGTATGGAGGGGTATACAGTAGGTGAGGTATGGAGAGGTATACAGTAGGAGAGGTATACAGTAGGAGAGGTATACAGTAGGAAGAGGTATACAGTAGGTGAGGTATGGAGGGTATACAGTAGGAGAGGTATGGAGAGGTATACAGTAGGAGAGGTATACAGTAGGAGAGGTATGGAGAGGTATACAGTAGGAGAGGTATACAGTAGGTGAGGTATGGAGAGGTATACAGTAGGAGAGGTATACAGTAGGTGAGGTATGGAGAGGTATACAGTAGGAGAGGTATACAGTAGGTGAGGTATGGAGGGGTATACAGTAGGAGAGGTATACAGTAGGAGAGGTATACAGTAGGTGAGGTATGGAGAGGTATACAGTAGGAGAGGTATACCGTAGGAGAGGTATACAGTAGAAGAGGTATGGAGAGGTATACAGTAGGAGAGGTATGGAGAGGTATACAGTAGGAGAGGTATACAGTAGGAGAGGTATACAGTAGGATAGGTATACAGTAGGAGAGTATGGAGATGTATACAGTAGGAGAGGTATATAGTAGGAGAGGTATGGAGAGGTATACAGTAGGAGGTAGGAGAGGTATACAGTAGGAGAGGTATACAGTAGGAGAGGTATGGAGAGGTATACAGTAGGAGAGGTATACAGTAGGAGAGGTATGGAGAGGTATACAGTAGGAGAGGTATACAGTAGGAGAGGTATACAGTAGGAGAGGTATGGAGAGGTATACAGTAGGAGAGGTATGGAGAGGTATACAGTAGGAGAGGTATACAGTAGGAGAGGTATGGGAGAGGTATGGACAGGTTTACAGTAGGAGAGGTATACAGTAGAGAGGTATACAGTAGGGAGATGGTATACAGTAGGAGAGGTATACAGTAGGAGAGAGGTATACAGTAGGAGAGGTATGGAGAGGTATACAGTAGGAGAGGTATACAGTAGGAGAGGTATGGAGAGGTATACAGTAGGAGAGGTATGGAGAGGTATACAGTAGGAGAGGTATACAGTAGGTGAGGTATGGAGAGGTATACAGTAGGAGAGGTATACATTAGAGAGGTATACAGTAGGAGAGGTATAGAGTAGGAGAGGTATACAGTAGGTGAGGTATGGAGAGGTATACAGTAGGAGAGGTATGGTATACAGTAGGAGAGGTATACAGTAGGAGAGGTATGGAGAGGTTTACAGTAGGAGAGGTATACAGTAGGAGAGGTATACAGTAGGAGAGGTATACAGTAGGAGAGGTATGGAGAGGTATACAGTAGGAGAGGTATACAGTAGGAGAGGTATGGAGAGGTATACAGTAGGAGAGGTATACAGTAGGAGAGGTATGGAAGGTATACAGTAGAGGGGTATACAGTAGGAGAGGTATACAGTAGGAGAGGTATGGAGAGGGTATACAGTAGGAGAGGTATACAGTAGGAGAGGTATGGAGAGGTATACAGTAGGAGGTATACAGTAGGAGAGGTATACAGTAGGAGAGGTATGGAGAGGTATACAGAGGAGAGGTATACAGTAGGAGAGGTATGGAGGGGTATACAGTAGGAGAGGTATGGAGAGGTATACAGTAGGAGAGGTATGGAGAGGTATACAGTAGGAGAGGTATACAGTAGGAGAGGTATACAGTAGGAGAGGTATGGAGGGGTATACAGTAGGAGAGGTATGGAGAGGTATACAGTAGGAGAGGTATACAGTAGGAGAGGTATGGAGAGGTATACAGTAGGAGAGGTATACAGTAGGAGAGGTATGGAGGGGTATACAGTAGGAGAGGAGAGTAGGAGAGGTATACAGTAGGAGAGGTATACAGGGAGAGGTATACAGTAGGTGAGGTATGGAGGGTATACAGTAGGAGAGGTATGGAGAGGGTATACAGTAGGAGAGGTATACAGTAGGAGAGGTATACAGTAGGAGAGGTATGGAGAGGTATACAGTAGGAGAGGTATACAGTAGGTGAGGTATGGAGAGGTATACAGTAGGTGAGGTATGGAGAGGTATACAGTAGGAGAGGTATACAGTAGAGAGGGTATACAGTAGGAGAGGTATACAGGTAGGAGGAGAGGTATGGAGAGGTATACAGTAGGAGAGGTATACAGTAGGAGAGGTATGGAGAGGTATACAGTAGGAGAGGTATACAGTAGTAGGAGAGGTATACAGTAGGAGTGAGGTATGGAGGGGTATACAGTAGGAGAGGTATACAGTAGGAGAGTATATGGAGAGGTATACAGTAGGAGAGGTATGGAGAGAGGTATACAGTAGGTGAGGTATGGGAGAGGTATGGTAGGTGAGGTATGGAGAGGTATACAGTAGGAGAGGTATGGAGAGTAGAAGAGGTATGGAGAGTTATACAGTAGGAGAGGTATACAGGGGAGAGGTATACAGTAGGAGAGGTATGGAGAGTATACAGTAGGAGAGGTATGGAGGATAGGTATACAGTAGGAGAGGTATACAGTAGGAGAGGTATGGAGAGGTATACAGTAGGAGAGGTATACAGTAGGTGAGGTATACAGTAGGAGAGGTATACAGTAGGAGAGGTATACAGTAGGAGAGGTATACAGTAGGAGAGGTATACAGTAGGAGAGGTTTGGAGAGGTATACAGTAGGGAGAGGTATGGAGAGGTATACAGTAGGAGAGGTATACAGTAGGAGAGGTATACAGTATGTAGGAGAGATATACAGTAGAGAGGTATACAGTAGGAGAGGTATGGGAGAGGTATACAGTAGGTGAGGTATGGAGAGGTATACAGTAGGAGAGTATACAGTTATGGAGAGGTATACAGTAGGAGAGTATGGAAAAGTTTACAGTGGAGAGGTATATAGTAGGAGAGGTATGAGGGGTATACAGTAGAGAGGTATACAGTAGGAGAGGTATGGAGAGGTATACAGTAGGAGAGGTATACAGTAGGAGAGGTATGGAGAGGTATACAGTAGGAGAGGTATACAGTAGGAGAGGTATACAATAGAGGTATACAGTTGGAGAGGTATACAGTAGAGAGGTATGGAGAGGTTTACAGTAGGAGAG
Organism: Oncorhynchus nerka; assembly: GCF_034236695.1. NCBI lineage: Eukaryota > Metazoa > Chordata > Actinopteri > Salmoniformes > Salmonidae > Oncorhynchus > Oncorhynchus nerka. Next base: position 244,253 of record NW_027040354.1, read on the forward strand.
GTATACAGTAGAGAGGTATACAGTAGGAGAGGTATGGAGAGGTATACAGTAGGAGGAGTATACAGTAGGAGAGGTATACAGTAGCAGAGGTATGGAGAGGTATACAGTAGGAGAGGTATGGAGAGGTATACAGTAGGAGAGGTATGGAGAGGTTTACAGTAGGAGAGGTATACAGTAGGAGAGGTATACAGTAGGAGAGGTATGGAGAGGTATACAGTAGGAGAGGTATACAGTAGGAGAGGTATACAGTAGGAGAGGTATACAGTAGGAGAGGTATACAGTAGGAGAGGTATACAGTAGGAGAGGTATGGAGGGGTATACAGTAGGAGAGGTATGGAGAGGTATACAGTAGGTGAGGTATGGAGAGGTATACAGTAGGAGAGGTATGGAGAGGTATACAGTAGGAGAGGTATAGAGTAGGAGAGGTATACAGTAGGAGAGGTATACAGTAGGAGAGGTATGGAGAGGTATACAGTAGGAGAGGTATGGAGAGGTATACAGTAGGAGAGGTATGGAGAGGTATACAGTAGGATAGGTATACAGTAGGAGAGGTATGGAGATGTTTACAGTAGGAGAGGTATATAGTAGGAGAGGTATGGAGAGGTATACAGTAGGAGAGGTATACAGTAGGAGAGGTATGGAGAGGTATACAGTTGGAGAGGTATACAGTAGGAGAGGTATGGAGAGGCATAGGTATGGAGAGGTATACAGTAGGAGAGGTATACAGTAGGAGAGGTATACAGTAGGAGAGGTATACAGTAGGAGAGGTATGGAGAGGTTTACAGTAGGAGAGGTATACAGTAGGAGAGGTATGGAGAGGTATACAGTAGGAGAGGTATGGAGAGGTATACAGTAGGAGAGGTATACAGTAGGAGAGGTATACAGTAGGAGAGGTATACAGTAGGAGAGGTATGGAGAGGTATACAGTAGGAGAGGTATGGAGAGGTATACAGTAGGAGAGGTATACAGTAGGAGAGGTATGGAGAGGTATACAGTTGGAGAGGTATACAGTAGGAGAGGTATGGAGAGGCATACAGTAGGAGAGTATACAGTAGGAGAGGTATACAGTAGTGAGGGTATACAGTAGGAGAGGTATACAGTAGGTGAGGTATGGAGAGGTATACAGTAGGAGAGGTATACAGTAGGAGAGGTATACAGTAGGGAGAGGTATACAGTAGGAGAGGTATGGAGAGGTTTACAGTAGGAGGGGTATACAGTAGGAGAGGTATGGAGTAGGTGAGGTATAGAGGAGAGGTATACAGTAGGAGAGGTATGGAGGGTTACAGTAGGAGAGGTATACAGTAGGAGAGGTATACAGTAGGAGAGGTATGGAGAGGTATACAGTAGGAGGTATACAGTAGGAGAGGTATGGAGGTATACAGTAGGAGAGGTATACAGTAGGAGAGTATGGAGAGGTATACAGTAGGAGAGGTATACAGTAGGAGAGGTATAGAGGTATACAGTAGGAGAGGTATGGAGGGTATACAGTAGGAGAGGTATGGAGAGGTATACAGTAGGTGAGGTATGGAGGGGGGTATACAGTAGGTGAGGTATGGAGAGGTATACAGTAGGAGAGGTATACAGTAGGAGAGGTATAGGTGAGAGTATTACAGTAGGAGAGGTATACAGTGGAGAGAGGTATACAGTAGGAGAGGTATGGAGAGGTATACAGTAGGAGAGAGTATACAGTAGGAGAGGTATGGAGAGGTATACAGTAGGAGAGGTATACAGTAGGAGAGGTATGGAGAGGTATACAGTAGGAGAGTGCAGTAGGAGGGTATACAGTAGGAGAGGTATGGAGGATGGAGAGGTATGGAGAGGTATACAGTAGAGAGGTATACAGTAGGAGGGTATACAGTAGGAGAGGTATACAGTAGGAGAGGTATGGAGAGGGTATACAGTAGGAGAGGTATACAGTAGGAGAGGTATGGAGAGGTATACAGTAGGAGGGTATACAGTAGGAGAGGTATGGAGGGGGTATACAGTAGGAGAGGTATTACAGTAGAGAGGTATGGAGGTATACAGTAGGAGAGGTATACAGTAGGGAGAGGTATGTAGGAGAGGTATACAGTAGAGAGGTATGCAAGAGGTATACAGTGGAGAGGTATACAGTAGGTGAGGTATACAGGGGTATACAGTAGGAGAGGTATACAGTAGGAGAGGTATACAGTAGGAGAGGTATATGGAGAGGTATACAGTAGGAGAGAATACAGTAGGAGAGGTATACAGTAGGAGGTAGGGAGGGTATACAGTAGGAGAGGTATGGAGGTATACAGTAGGAGAGGTATACAGTAGGAGAGGTATACAGTAGGAGAGGGTATGGAGAGGTATACAGTAGCTGAGGTATGGAGAGGTATACAGTAGGAGAGGTATACAGTAGGAGAGGTATACAGTAGGAGAGGTATACAGTAGGTGAGGTATGGAGAGGTTTACAGTAGGAGAGGTATACAGTAGGAGAGGTATACAGAGGTGAGTAGGAGGGGTATGGAGAGGTATACAGTAGGAGAGGTATACAGTAGGAGAGGTATACAGTAGGAAGGAGAGGTATACAGTAGGGAGAGGTATACAGTAGGAGAGGTATGGAGAGGGTATACAGTAGGAGAGGTATGGAGAGGTATACAGTAGGAGAGGTATACAGTAGGAGAGGTATGGAGAGGTATACAGTAGGAGAGGTATACAGTAGGAGAGGTATGGAGAGGTATACAGTAGGAGAGGTATGGAGAGGTATACAGTAGGAGAGGTATAGAGTAGGAGAGGTATACAGTAGGTGAGGTATGGAGGGGTATACAGTAGGAGAGGTATACAGTAGGAGAGGTATACAGTAGGTGAGGTATGGAGAGGTATACAGTAGGAGAGGTATACAGTAGAAGAGGTATGGAGAGGTATACAGTAGGAGAGGTATGGAGAGGTATACAGTAGGAGAGGTATACAGTAGGAGAGGTATACAGTAGGATAGGTATACAGTAGGAGAGGTATGGAGATGTTTACAGTAGGAGAGGTATATAGTAGGAGAGGTATGGAGAGGTATACAGTAGGAGAGGTATGGAGAGGTATACAGTAGGAGAGGTATACAGTAGGAGAGGTATGGAGAGGTATACAGTTGGAGAGGTATACAGTAGGAGAGGTATGGAGAGGCATACAGTAGGAGAGGTATACAGTAGGAGAGGTATACAGTAGGAGGGGTATACAGTAGGAGAGGTATACAGTAGGAGAGGTATGGAGAGGTATACAGTAGGAGAGGTATACAGTAGGAGAGGTATACAGTAGGAGAGGTATACAGTAGGAGAGGTATGGAGAGGTTTACAGTAGGAGAGGTATACAGTAGCAGAGGTATGGAGAGGTATACAGTAGGAGAGGTATGGAGAGGTTTACAGTAGGAGAGGTATACAGTAGGAGAGGTATACAGTAGGAGAGGTATACAGTAGGAGAGGTATACAGTAGGAGAGGTATGGAGAGGTATACAGTAGGAGAGGTATGGAGAGGTATACAGTAGGAGAGGTATACAGGTATAGGAGAGGTATACAGGGAGAGGTATACAGTAGGAGAGGTATGGAGAGGGGAGAGGTATACAGTAGGAGAGGTATGGAGGGGTATACAGTAGGAGAGGTATACAGTAGGAGAGGTATGGAGAGGTATACAGTAGGTGAGGTATGGAGGGGTATACAGTAGGAGAGGTATACAGTAGGAGAGGTATGGAGAGGTATACAGTAGGAGAGGTATGGAGAGGTATACAGTAGGTGAGGTATGGAGGGGTATACAGTAGGTGAGGTATGGAGAGGTATACAGTAGGAGAGGTATACAGTAGGAGAGGTATGGAGAGTATTACAGTAGAAGAGGTATACAGTAGGAGAGGTATACAGTAGGAGAGGTATACAGTAGGAGAGGTATGGAGGGGCAGGTACAGTAGGAGAGGTATACAGGGAGAGGTATACAGTAGGTGAGGTATGGAGAGGTATACAGTAGGAGAGGTATACAGTAGGAGAGGTATACAGTAGGAGAGGTATGAGAGGTAACAGTAGGAGAGGTATACAGTAGGAGAGGTATACAGTAGGAGGGTATACAGGAGGTATGGAGAGGTATACAGTAGGAGAGGTATGGAGAGGTATACAGTAGGAGAGGTATACAGTAGGAGAGGTATGGAGAGGTATACAGTAGGAGAGGTATACAGTAGGAGAGGTATACCAGTAGGAGAGGTATACAGTAGGAGAGGTATGGAGAGGTATACAGTAGGAGAGGTATGGAGAGGTATACAATGGAGAGGTATACAGTAGGAGAGGTATACAGTAGGGAGAGGTATACAGTAGGAGAGGTATACAGTAGGAGAGGTATACAGTAGGAGAGGTATATAGTAGGAGAGGTATACAGTAGGAGAGGTATACAGTAGGTATGGAGAGGTATACAGGAGAGGTATACAGTAGGTGAGGTATGGAGAGGTATACAGTAGGAGAGGTATACAGTAGGAGAGGTATACAGTAGGAGAGGTATGGAGAGGTATACAGTAGGAGAGGTATGGAGAGGTATACAGTAGGAGAGGTATACAGTAGGAGAGGTATGGAGGGGTATACAGTAGGAGAGGTATACAGTAGGAGAGGTATGGAGAGGTATACAGTAGGTGAGGTATGGAGGGGTATACAGTAGGAGAGGTATACAGTAGGAGAGGTATGGAGAGTAGGAGAGGTATGGAGAGGTATACAGTAGGAGAGGTATACAGTAGGAGAGGTATACAGTAGGTGAGGTATGGAGAGGTATACAGTAGGAGAGGTATGGAGAGGTATACAGTAGGAGAGGTATACAGTAGGAGAGGTATGGAGAGGTATACAGTAGGAGAGGTATACAGTAGGAGAGGTATGGAGAGGTATACAGTAGGAGAGGTATGGAGAGGTATACAGTAGGAGAGGTATAGAGTAGGAGAGGTATACAGTAGGATGGAGGGTATACAGTAGGAGAGGTATACAGTAGGAGAGGTATGGAGATGTTTACAGTAGGAGAGGTATACAGTAGGAGAGGTATATGGAGAGGGTATACAGTAGGAGAGGTATACAGTAGGAGAGGTATGGAGAGGTATACAGTAAGGAGAGGTATACAGTAGGGAGAGGTATACAGTAGGAGGTATACAGGGGGAGAGGTATTACAGTAGGAGAGGTATATAGTAGGAGAGGTATGGAGAGGTATACAGTAGGAGAGGTATGGAGAGGTATACAGTAGGAGAGGTATACAGTAGGTAGGGAGAGGTATACAGTAGGAGAGGTATACAGTAGGGGAGTGGAGAGGTATACAGTAGGAGAGGTATACAGTAGGAGAGTATACAGTAGGAGAGGTATACAGTAGGAGAGGTATACAGTAGGGAGAGGTATGGAGGGTATGGTAGGGAGTATACAGTAGGAGAGGTATACAGTAGGAGAGGTATGGAGAGGGTATACAGTAGGAGAGTGTAGGAGGGTATGGAGAGGGTATACAGTAGGAGAGGTATGGAGAGGTATACAGTAGGAGAGGTATACAGTAGGAGAGTATACAGTAGGAGAGAGGTATACAGTGGGAGGGTATGGAGGGTATACAGTAGGAGGTATGGTAGGAGAGGTATCCTGTAGGGAGAGGTATACAGTAGGAGGGTATGGAGGGGTATACAGTAGGAGAGGTATACAGTAGGAGAGGTATACAGTAGGAGAGTATGGAGAGGTTTACAGTAGGAGAGGTATGGAGAGGTATACAGTAGGAGAGGGTATACAGTAGGGAGGCTATGGAGGTATGTAGGAGAGGTATACAGTAGGAGAGTGTATACAGTAGGAGAGGTATACAGTAGGAGAGGTATGGAGAGGTATACAGTAGGAGAGAGTATACAGTAGGAGAGGTTAATGGGAGAGGTATACAGTAGGAGAGGTATACAGTAGGAGAGGTATATGGTAGGAGAGGTATGGAGAGGTATACAGTAGGAGAGGTATACAGTGAGAGGGTATGGAGAGGTATACAGTATGGAGAGGTATACAGTAGGAGAGGTATGGAGAGGTATTACAGTAGGAGGAGGTATACAGTAGGAGAGGTATACAGTAGGAGAGGTATACAGGGAAGGTATGGAGAGGTATACAGTAGGAGAGGTATGGAGGTATACAGTAGGAGAGGTATACAGTAGGAGAGGTATACAATGGGAGAGGTATGGAGAGGTATACAGTAGGAGGGTATGGAGAGGTATACAGTAGGAGAGGTATACAGTAGGAGAGGTATACAGTAGGAGAGGTATGGAGAGGTATACAGTAGGAGAGGTATGGAGAGGTATACAGTAGAGAGGTATACAGTAGGAGAGGTATGGAGAGGGTATACAGTAGGAGAGGTATGGAGAGGTATACAGTAGGAGAGGTATAGTAGGAGAGGTATACAGTAGGTGAGGTATGGAGGGGTATACAGTAGGAGAGGTATACAGTAGGAGAGGTAGTAGGTGAGGTATGGAGAGGTATACAGTAGGAGGGTATACAGTAGGAGAGGTATACAGTAGGAGAGGTATGGAGAGGTATACAGTAGGAGAGGTATGGGAGAGGATACAGTAGGAGAGGTATACAGTAGGAGAGGTATACAGTAGGATAGGTATACAGTAGGAGAGGTATGGAGATGTTTACAGTAGGAGAGGTATATAATAGGAGGAGGTATGGAGAGGTATACAGTAGGAGATGAGAGGTATACAGTAGGAGAGGTAAACAGAGAGAGGTATGGGAGAGTATACAGTTGGAGAGGTATACAGTAGGAGAGGTATGGAGAGGCATACAGTAGAGAGGTATACACAGGGAGAGGTATACAGTAGGAGGGGTATAATAGGAGAGGAGACAGTAGGAGGAGAGGTATGTATGGAGAGGTATACAGTAGGAGAGGGTATGGAGGAGGTATACAGTAGGAGAGGTATGGAGAGGTTTACAGTAGGAGAGGTATACAGTAGCAGAGGTATACAGTAGAGAGGTATACAGTAGGAGAGGTATGGAGAGGTGAGTAGGAGAGGTATACAGTGGGAGAGGTATACAGTGGAGTGTATGGAGGGTATACAGTAGAAGAGGTATACAGTAGGAGAGGTATACAGTAGGAGAGGTATACAGTAGGGAGAGGTATGGAGGGGTATACAGTAGGAGAGGTATGGAGGAGGTATACAGTAGGTGAGGTATGGAGAGGTATACAGTAGGAATGGAGGGTATACAGTAGGAGAGGTATAGAGTAGGAGAGGTATACAGTAGGTGAGGTATGGAGGAGATTGGTAGGAGAGGTATACAGTAGGAGAGGTATACAGTAGGAGGAGGTATGAGAGGTATACAGTAGGAGAGGTATACAGTAGGAGAGGTATGTAGGATAGGTATACAGTAGGAGAGGTATGGAGATGTTTACAGTGGGAGGGGATATAGTAGGAGAGGTATGGAGAGGTATACAGTAGTAGGAGAGGTATGGCTGTAGAGAGGTATGGGAGGGTATACAGTTGGAGAGGTATGCAGTAGGAGAGTATGGAGAGGCATACAGTAGGAGAGAGGTATACAGTAGGAGGGGTATACAGTAGGAGAGGTATACAGTAGGAGAGGTATACAGTAGGTGAGTGTATGGAGAGGAGTTTACAGTAGGAGAGGTATACAGTAGGAGAGGTATGGAGGGTATACAGTAGGAGGGTATGGAGAGGTATACAGTAGGAGAGTGTATGGAGATTTACAGTAGGAGAGGTATGACAGGAGGAGGTATACAGTAGGAGAGGTATGGAAGGTATACAGTAGGAGAGGTATGGAGAGGTATACAGTAGAAGAGGTATACAGTAGGAGGTATACAGTAGGAGAGGGTAGGAGGGTATACAGTAGGACAGGTATACAGTAGGAGAGGTATACAGTAGGTGAGGTATGGAGAGGTGAGGTATGGAGAGGTATACAGTAGGAGGGTATACAGTAGAAGAGGTATGGAGGTATACAGTAGAAGAGGTATGAAGGTATACAGTAGGAGAGGTATACAGTAGGAGAGGTATACAGTAGGAGAGGTATGTAGGAGGAGTATACAGTAGGAGACGTATGGAGAGGTATACAGTAGGACAGGTATGAGAAGGAGGGTATGAGAGTGTATGTTGGAGGTATGGAGAGGTATGGAGTAGGAGGGAGGTATAGTAGGAGACGTATACAGTAGAAGAGGTATGGAGGGGTATACAGTAGGAGAGGTATACAGTAGGAGAGGTATACAGTAGGTGAGGTATGGAGAGGTATACAGGAGAGGTATACCGTAGGAGAGGTATACAGTAGAAGAGGTATGGAGGTATACAGGGAGAGGTATGGAGAGGTATACAGTAGGAGAGGTATAAAGTAGGAGAGGGTATACAGTAGGATAGGTATACAGTAGGAGAGGTATGGAGATGTTTACATTAGGAGAGGTATACAGTAGGAGAGGTATGAGGGGTACAGTAGGAGAGGTATGGAGAGGTATACAGTAGGAGAGGTATGGTTGTAGGAGAGGTATGGAGAGGTATACAGTTGGAGAGGTATACAGTAGGAGAGGTATGGAGAGGTATACAGTAGGAGAGGTATACAGTAGGAGAGGGTATACAGAGGAGGGTTACAGTAGGAGAGGTATACAGTAGGAGAGTATGGAGGGTATACAGTGGGGTATACAGTAGGAGAGGTATGGAGAGGTATACAGTAGGAGAGGTATGGAGAGGTTTACAGTAGGAGGGGTATACAGAGGTAGGAGAGGTATACAGTAGGAGAGGTATAGAGAGAGAGTTTACAGTAGGGAGAGGTATACAGTAGGAGAGTGTATACAGTAGGAGAGGTATACAGGGGGAGAGGTATGGGAGAGGTATACAGTAGAGAGGTATACAGTAGGAGAGGTATGGAGAGGTATACAGTAGGAGAGAGGTATGGAGAGGTATACAGTAGAGAGGTATGGAGAGGTATACAGTAGGTGAGGTATGGAGGGGTATACAGTAGGAGAGGTATGGAGAGAGGTATACAGTAGGAGAGGTATAGAGTGGGAGAGGTATGGAGAGTAGGTGAGGAGTATGGAGGGGGTATACAGTAGGTGGTGTGGATACAGTAATAGGAAGGTATACAGTGAGGAGAGGTATGGAGGAGAGGAAAGTATACAGGGTAGGGAGAGGTGTCTGTGGGAGAGGTGTCTGATGGGATAGGTATACAGTAGGAGAGGTATGGAGATGTTTACAGTAGGAGAGGTATATAGTAGGAGAGGTATGGAGAGGTATACAGTAGGAGGTATGGTAGGAGAGGTATGGAATATACGGAGAGAGGTATACAGTAGGAGAGGTATGGAGAGGCATACTGTTAAGGAGAGATATACAGTAGAGGAGAGGTATACAGTAGGAGGGTATACAGTGGGGAGAGGTATACAGTGGGAGAGGTATACAGTAGGAGAGAGGTATACAGTAGGAGAGGTATGGAGAGGTTTACAGTAGGAGAGGTATACAGTAGGAGAGGTATGGAGAGGTATACAGTAGAGGTATGGAGAGGTATACAGTAGGAGAGGTATGGAGGAGGTATACAGTAGGAGGTATACAGTAGGAGAGGTATACAGTAGGAGAGGTATGGAGAGGTATACAGTAGGAGAGGTATGGAGAGGTGTATACAGTAGGAGAGGTATACAGTAGGAGAGGTATGGAGAGGTATACAGTAGGAGGAGGTATACAGTAGGAGAGGTATGGAGAGGTATACAGTAGGAGAGGTATGGAGAGGTATACAGTAGGAGAGGTATACAGTAGGAGAGGTATACAGTAGGTGAGGTATGAGAGGTATACAGTAGGAGAGGTATACAGTAGGAAGGTATACAGTAGGAGAGGTATGGAGAGGTATACAGTAGGAGAGGTATGCAGAGGAGGTATCTGATGGAGAGGTATGGAGAGGTATACAGTAGGGAGGTATGGAGAGGTATACAGTAGGAGAGGTATACAGTAGGAGAGGTATACAGTAGGAGAGGTATACAGTAGGAGAGGTATGGAGAGGTTATACAGTAGGAGAGGTATACAGTAGGAGGGTATGGAGAGGTATACAGTAGGAGGAGGTATGGAGAGGTATACAGTAGGAGAAGGTATACAGTAGGAGAGGTATGGAGAGGTATACAGTGGGAGAGGTATACAGTAGGAGAGGTATAGGAGAGGTATACAGTAGGAGAGGATATGGAGAGGTACAGTAGGAGAGGTATACAGTAGGAGAGGTATGGAGAGTATATACAGTAGGTATGGAGGGTATACAGTAGGAGAGGTATACAGTAGGAGAGGTATGGAGAGGTATACAGTAGGAGGTATGCGTAGGGAGAGGTATACAGTAGGAGAGGTATGGAGAGGTATACAGTAGGAGAGTGTATACAGTAGGAGGTATGTGAGAGGTATACAGTAGGAGAGGTATGGAGGAGGTATACAGTAGGAGAGGTATACAGTAGGAGAGGTATGGGGAGAGGTATACAGTAGGTGAGGTATGGAGAGGTATACAGTAGGAGAGGTATGACTAGGATGGGTATACAGTAGGAGAGGTATACAGTAGAAGAGGTATGGGAGAGGTATACAGTAGGAGAGAGGTATGGAGGGGGTATACAGTAGGAGAGGTATACAGTAGGAGAGGTATGGAGAGGTATACAGTAGAGGTATACAGTAGGAGAGGTATGGAGAGGTATACAGGAGGAGGTATGGAGAGGTATACAGTAGGAGAGGTATGGAGGAGGGTATACAGTAGGTGGGTATGGAGGGTATACAGTAGGAGAGGTATGGAGGGGTATACAGTAGGTGAGGTATAGGAGGGTATGCCGTGGGAGAGGTATACAGTAGAAGGAGTATGGAGAGGTATACAGTAGGAGAGGTATGAAGGTATGCAGTAGGAGGGTATACAGTGGGAGAGGGTATACAGTAGGATAGGTATACAGTAGGAGAGGTATGGAGATGTATACAGTAGGAGAGTGTATGAGTAGGAGGTATACAGTAGGAGAGGTATGGAGAGGTATACAGTAGGAGAGGTATACAGTAGGAGAGGTATGGAGAGGTATACAGTATGGAGAGGTATACAGTAGGAGAGGTATGGAGAGGCTATACAGTAGGAGAGGTATACATGAGTGAGGAGAGGTATACAGTAGGAGGGGTATACAGTAGGAGGTATACAGTAGAGAGGTATGGAGAGGTATACAGTAGGAGAGGTATACAGTAGGAGAGGTATACAGTAGGAGAGGTATACAGTAGGAGAGGTATGGAGAGGTTTACAGTAGGAGAGGTATACAGTAGCAGAGGTATGGAGAGGTATACAGTAGGAGAGGTATGGAGAGGTATACAGTAGGAGAGGTATGGAGATGTTTACAGTAGGAGAGGTATACAGTAGGAGAGGTATACAGTAGGAGAGGTATGGAGAGGTATACAGTAGGAGAGGTATACAGTAGGAGAGGTATGGAGGGGTATACAGTAGGAGAGGTATACAGTAGGAGAGGTATGGAGAGGTATACAGTAGGTGAGGTATGGAGGGGTTTACAGTAGGAGAGGTATACAGTAGGAGAGGTATGGAGAGGTATACAGTAGGAGGGTGTGGAGAGGTATACAGTAGGTGAGGTATGGAGGGGTATGATAGGTGAGGTATGGAGGGTATACAGTAGGAGAGGTATACAGTAGGAGGTATGGAGAGTATTACAGTAAGAAAGGTATACAGTAGGGAGAGGTATACACATTGAGCAAGGTATAGGAGAGGTATACAATGGGGAGAGGTATACAGTAGGAGAGGTGTGGAGAAGGGTGCTCTTGTTAGGAGGGTATGGAAATGGGAGGTATGGAGAGGGTATACAGTAGGAGAGTTATACAGTAGGAGAGGTATGGAGAGGTATGAAAGTAGGAGGGGTATACAGTAGGAGAGGTATACAGTAGGAGAGGTATACAGTAGGAGGGGTACTAAGAGTGATGGAGAGGTATACAGTAGGAGAGGTATGGAGAGGTATACAGTAGGGAGAGTATACAGTAGGAGAGGTATGGAGAGGTATACAGTAGGAGAGGTATACAGTAGGAGGTATACAGTAGGAAGAGCATGATCTGAGTAGGAGGTATACAGTAGGAGAGGTATACAGTGGAGAGGTATACAGTAGGAGATTTGAGGGCAGTGACGGAGAGAGGTATACAGTAGGAGGAGGTATACAGTAGGAGAGGTATACAGTAGGAGAGGTATGGAGAGGTATACAGTAGGAGAGGTATACAGTAGGAGAGGTATGGACAGGTAGACAGGTAGGAGAGGTATACAGTAGAGAGGTATACAGTAGGGGAGAGGTAAGGGAGAGGTATACAGTAGGAGAGGCATGGAGAGGTATACAATGAGAGGTATACAGTAGGAGAGGTATGGAGAGGTATACAGTAGGAGGGGTATACAGTAGGAGAG